>NW_027509209.1:652500-677321 GCF_051911475.1 Siphateles boraxobius | reverse complement strand
TTATTTTAGTTTCTCAAAGGTTTTTCTATGTACTCTGATCATCAAAGGTTGAAAACTGGATATTTAATTTTCACCTTATTCCAGGTATATACTTATGCTTTGTGCGTGTGTGTGTGTGTGTGTGTGTGTGTGTGTGTCTGTCTGTAGGATGGGTTGGTAAAGGCTAACATGGAGAAGCTGACTTTTTACGCCCTATCAGCTCCAGAGAAGTTGGATCGGATCGGGGCGTACCTGTCTGAGAGACTGTCCCGGGATGTAGCTAGACACCGTTATGGGTACTGACATTTATAAGCCTGATCTGAGACATCCCATCTTGTATTTTGTAATACAACTCTTTTACTTTCTCCTGTTCCTCCTGCCTGTATTTAGTGTGTGTGTGTTTTGTCTCGTCAGGTACGTGTGTATTGCGATGGAAGCCCTCGACCAGTTGCTAATGGCCTGCCACTGTCAGAGTATCAACCTGTTTGTGGAGAGTTTCCTGAAGATGGTGCGAAAACTCCTGGAGGCTGACAAGCCCAACCTGCAAATCCTGGGAACAAATTCAGTACGTACACACTGTTGTATGGTAGTTCACTGACACAAAGGGTACAGCACTGAACTCCAGTCACTTACTCTTCATGAGTGCAATTTCCATAAAATGTGTTTTACAAAATCCTCATCCAGTAATCACAAATGACTGGGATAGTAAAGAAAATTCCTAAAATCTAAATTAACACGGTTTGTAACATTCTGTAAATGTGTGTAATGTGTCCCTTTTAATTTTCTGTATTTAGGACACCATGTACATGCTATATAAAATTTGTACTATGTAAAATGTACTATATAAAATATTTATACGTATGTTTGCTGATAAACATTGCAGATGAGCGACAAACAAACACACATACACACACACTGCAGTGCATTCATCTAAATGCAAAACAGGCTTGTGCAAAATTCAGAATTTCAGAATTGGCCTCCATTCAATTCATGAATTGGAATTTGAATTGAATTGACTCCGCCCCACAGGAAGTTGAATTGGAATTTGAATTGGAATGACAGGAAGTGGAATTAAATTCATGGCAATTCAAAGAAATTCTACAGTCGCACACAGGGTGACCACCATCAAACAAACCAAATGTGGGACGATGTGGGACATGTTACCAACACTAAAACATAACCTGAAACTGTTATATAATGTCCATTTAACTTAATAAAAACATTCGTATTCTGCATTTCAGCTGATAAAAATACTTTGTTATTTAGTCCCTTTCAGACAACACAATTACATCACAATGTAACATAACATCTTTATTTTACTTGGCATTTAAATTCAGCATCACTGAGCAAGGCATCCGCATCATGAAGATCACTGTTTCTGAAACAGTTCTAAGTCCAAATAAAATCCAACAAAATAAACAATGAACAAATAAAATATAAAACAACATGAAATTAGTTTATTGACAGCCTTATAAGAATATATTACACCAAACACTTTCATATTTTTAGAAAGGATGTGAATTAAAACAACTCCAGCAGGCAATAAATTGATATATTCTGTTAAATTAAAATTTTAATTTACCGAATTATCCATTTGTTTTCTGACAGGGAACACATGAACGAATCACCGCTCAACCTTTTGATTGACAACCCACTAGTGTCCGTGTTTACTCCTTTCTTTTCAACCATTGGATATGATTTTAAAAACGGCTGTTGTATTTGTACTTCTGACGAAGCGCTGTTAAATACAGGTGAAAAACTACGGCGCAAAAATAATAAATAAAATGCTTTCTTAAAAAGGCAAAACAACGCATGCACATTTTCTTAATATGATAATTAAAAACAAACAGACTGATAAAAATGCGGGACATTTTCTCAATATGCGCCGTGGGGGACGAGCGGTGAAAATGCTGTGCGGTGAAACACAATGCGTGACGGGCGTCACACTACTCACACAACAGAGAGAATATGTTGAATCTCACACACATTCAGCGTTAGGAAGGTTACTTTGGAAATATAATTGCTTACTGTTATAAGTTACCCATTATAAATGTGGTTTGGATTATTTTATTTGGATTACTTTATCAATGTAAATTAATTTACTTTTAATTTGATTAGTAACTAATTAAAATACACATTTTACCTCAGTAATACAATTAAATACAATTACATTCATTTTGTAATTCAATAACATAATTTCATTACAGTTAACTCACTCCTCAACCCTTCATACATTTTGTTCTAATATATATATATATATATATAAACAAATGTCCACCTAAATTCGTTTTTTTTTTCTTCTAACCCTTTACTAAACTAATTCTGGGAGTCATGTTCTATCATGTTCTATCATGTTCCACAAAATTACAATTACAATAAATCAAACTTAATTATTTGTTCTGTGACTAGAGCTTTTAACATTCATTATGGGGGAAAATATTTCCTGTTAATGTAATCTGTACAAGTAGTTCAAACTAATATCATTTATAGAATATGTAATGCAATCATATCTGACATATACTGTAAAGCTTCATTGTTAAACACTTCACTTAAAATATCTATATGAATTTCTTAGAATTTGTTTTGAATTGCAATTCTGCTTCCTTTAATTCAAATTCGAATTGTAATTCTAGATCCTGTTTTTGACATCAATTTAAACTCAATTCAAATTCAAGAATTGAATTGGAATTTAGGAGTCATTCTCAATTCAATTCTGAATTGTGCACAAGCCTGAAATGCAATAAAGAAATGTAAATAAAATCAGACTCAATTATAGATCAAAATGAGTAATCTATGGCTTTGAACATGCACCCACATACAACATAAAATGCAGTGCTTTAACTCAATGTGACTAACCCATTCTATTTGATTCTGTATCACATTGACCTTATTTACCAGGAAATGCTTTAGGATAGAGATGCACTAGTCAGAACTGCACACACATCTGTTCGGTTGAGGAGATTCCCCCTCCTATGTAAAGCGCTTTGAGGTCCCAGAAAAAGCGCTATATAAATGTAACGAATTATTATTATTATTATTATTATTATTCTCTGAAGGGTCATTCAGGTTCTGCAAAGGCCGCATCACATAATAATAAGAAGGAAATGTAGGTCTAGAGTTTATGCATACATGTACACGTCTGACTGATAATCTAGATAGATACATTCATTAATAACAGATTTAGTATGCAGGCGCTAGGTAAAAATGAGTCATTAAATCATCTAAGTGACAGGGTCTCATCCATCAGTTCTCTACCATTTCTATAATAAGGCATTTTATTTTTGTTTTATTCATGGCCTCAGGGATCTTGACTAAAAAAAGCTAAATCTAAAAATAACCCAAACCTGTCAAATGATAATAGATTGGGTTCCTTTTTTTTAATCTGAAACACTAAGACTTAGTATGTTACAGATTTGTTGTTAATGCTCATTCAAATATGAATATAAATGCAAATATGTGAAATTATATGTGAATATAATATATGGTACATGGTTTAAAACATTAACATTTAACAACATCTAAGTATTTGAATGAGCATAAACTAATGACCCTGTCCTAACCTTAAAATAGTGAAATATTGTTATTCATTTAATTAATTTACTTCCATGCAGGTGAAGTGTGTTCCTCTATATGGATATTTATTATTCTTGGTTGTGGGTGTCAGAAAAGCTTTTATTGTTCAGTAATAATGATGAGGTTGACCGGGGCTAATGTAGAACAAAATATTACATTAACATTTAATCTTTGTTAATTCTGTCTTATAATCACCCACGAGCTGGTCCTGGTTAGAGCAGCATTTGCAGTTTTTTTCAAGGAAATGGGTTTTAAACCTGATTTGACTTTGGTTTTCCTGGTTATGTAATTTATTTATTTATTTTTATTGAATTGCTCTTGTTTTCCAGTTTGTGAAGTTTGCTAACATAGAGGAGGACACTCCCTCATATCATCGCAGTTATGATTTCTTCGTGTCGCGGTTTAGCGAGATGTGCCATTCCAGCTTCGAGGACCCTGACATCCGCACCAAGTGAGAGAACATACATGTACACGTCTGACTGATAATCTAGATAGATACATAGAACATTTAATAGAATATAACTATATACTGTACACACTATACTCCTTATTTTTAACATAAGAGCATTACCATTTATAATTTGAATGTGAAGGCTTCCAGTGTCATGTGTTTCCAGTTAATTTTTTTACCTATGCAAAAACAGTCTGTTATGCTGCTTTATATTGCAAATTGGTATTTATCATATTAGTTGAATTTATTATCATACTCATAAACACACTGTTTTGTTGCACAAATATTTTCAATACTGCACTTTGTTATTTTTATAGTTATTTACCTATAGCAGAGCTAATGAAGTCTTGCACATTCACTGAAAACTGCTTATTTCCACATTGAAAAGAAAAGGTGGATACACACGTTTTTCCAAACTAACTGAGTACTTCCTCATCTCAGAATCCGAATGGCTGGCATTAAAGGTCTGCAGGGAGTAGTGAGGAAGACCGTAAACGATGAGTTGCAGGCGAACATCTGGGATCCTCAGCACATGGACAAGATCGTGCCCTCGCTGCTCTTCAATCTGCAGTCTGGTGACGGCACAGAGAGGTGAGAGTGTTGGCCTTCAACTAGTTTATAATTAACTTCTATGGGATATAAACTTTTCTTCCTCAAGAGACACTTGGCAGCTCTCAAAGCTCAATCCTCCATTGAGCCACATCATTTAAATTTACTAATTACATATCATACAATTGGAAATCCAGCAATATAATCTGTTACGGCCGGATCGCAAGCCGTGACAACGAAGGAGACAACACATTAGACAATGATCAAAAAGGACTGACATTTATTAAAGTAAGAGGAATAAAATAGGAAAAGACAAAACTAACCAAAACAAACAACTGAAAAGGGAACAAAAACGGCATGAAGCGGGGAGCGCCATCCCAACTGAAGGGAACTGCTCATATCGCCCGGGTCAGCTCCAGCACAGGCGTCACTCCTCAGTCATCATGACGTCACTCACTCAAACCCCATCCTGCAAAACAAACTGAGCAAACCACAAATATGACACACACTGGGTTCAATACAAATCTGCATGAAAGTGTCTTTCAGACGTCTGATCCAGTAATCACCTATTATCCAGATAGGTTCAGCCATTAAGCCCCATCCATTTCTAGGACCATTTCATGCAAACTGCTGTTCTGTGTAGTGTTCTTGCTGTCTACAGTCAGTGCCTAAAACACATCTAAAAGGAACTCCTGTTAAGTTTGACATATTATCCTATGGGAAACGATTGTCCCTGCTGACTCGACTCTGAGCCGGTGGTTGGGTGGAGAGAAACTACAAAAAACGAGAAGAAGCTTGGAACAAGCTAGGACTGAGGTCACAGTTATGTCAGTGATTGTGTGAATCTATAGTTTCCTTTGACTATTACCGGTAATCATATTAAAATGGACTGCTCTGCTTTAAATTTCAACTCAAATATTCGTAGATATTTTATAAAAAAAATTATTATCCAGTTTAAAGGGGTGGTAAAGTATGATATTGCTCTGCAACATCTTTCTGATCTTTTAGTACCCTACGTTCCGACACGTAATCTTCGCTCAGCCGATGCTGGTCTTTTAGTTGTTCCGGTAACGTGATTGTTGGGGTTCTCCATGTAATATATTTGACGGTTTTGCTTAACTTATGTTTTGTTTATTGATTTTAAATTGTTTTTTTTTTTAGATTTATAACATTGTTTGTATGCATGCACTGTAATAGTTTGTATGTCATGCTTATTTTATCTATTGTCTATGTTAAGCGCTCTGAGAATTGACTTTTAAAAGCGCTATACAAAATAAAGTTATTATTATTATTTCACTTTTCTAACTTCAGCTAGTGTGTAATGTTGCTTATGTACCCTAAAATGTACATAAGCCCCGCCCCCCGGACACGCAGTCCATGTTGAGAAGATGAAAAGTTGTTGTATAATGCCTGGCTCACACTACAGGAGTTTTAAAACCGATTTTGAAATCTGGTTGCACCACACACTTAAGGAGAATCTTTGCAGATTTTCTTCCCTCAAATCTTAAACATGCTCACACTACAAGATTTGAAAATCGTGGCGCATCACACACTACAAAATGTTAATAAGATTATCGTGCCAGATATGATTCCACCATGATCACGTGATCTCACGCAACAGATCGGAAGCGGAAAAGTGGATGTATAACTAAATATCTGTCCTTCAGATCAAGTCATATTCGTGAAAAGGTTGCCGTGAGCAAGGAAAGCTAAATCTTCCTCCTCTATGAGGGGGGTGGTGATGGCGCAGTGGATAAGACACATGCCTTTGGTGTGAGAGACCCGGGTTCGAATCATATGTGACGTATATAGCAATTGTAAGTCGCTTTGGATAAAAGCGTCAGATAAATGAATAAATGTAAATGTAGCTTCAGCGTTGCCTTGCCTTGCCCATGCGCCGGAATGGGCAGTTGAGCCTTATAAAGTGGAGCTCAAAGTTAAAATATTAAAATAATTAACAGCTTGTTTCATTACATATATATTAGAATGAATCCGAATTTCTTTGTTAATTCAACGGAAATGTATGACTCACTCAAAGGCAGTCTCTTGCCGCCACCTAGTGGCCTAACTGTGTAACTGGACTGAGTGACAGTCTGTCTATAACACGCAGAGACGAGCAATGACGATACTGGTGAAATATCAGCAGAAAGCCTCTCGTTTGGTGAGATTACAGGATCGTTATATAACAATGATCTAACAAGCTTGTGTCAGGTTTATGTTCTGTTATATTATGTGGACCCTTATTTTGACACTGTATATTATGTTTACTCCACTTTCTTTTGTTTCGGTTTCATTACTGATCATGTACTAGTCTTCGTGCCTGCTGACAACAGTGTAACACTTTTTTATTTAGCAATAAATAAATAAATAAAGATAATACCGCATATCCTTTTTTTTACAGTCTATGCGCATATCACGCTGATGAGTCACTCACAATTACCTCAATGAATCCCTTCACCACGACAGCCCTACTTGTTTCTTATTGGCTATTGTGACAGTACTGACGCAATCACAATCTTGCTCATCCCGATAAATATCAAACATGTTTAATATGATCGGGGCGAGCCCGATTTGTGTGAGAGCAGATCGGGAGGTGCAAGATTCGATCTGTGAACGCCTCACATTACCAGATAATCTGCGCCGAACATCGGAACCGATCGAGGTCCTCGACAAGATATTTTCTCCGATTCTCGGGCATAAATCGGCCTAAAACTCCTGAAGTGTGAGCCAGGGATAAGAAGTGTCCTTCTTTTCACATGCAATAGAAAGTCACTCTGTGTGCATCTCACAACAGTTCCTATACGAGTGATTTATAGATTATCATGACAGAATATGCTGATTGAAGATAGTTAACTCCACATCAGCAACATAAATTCATCAACTAACCATTCAGAGACGTCCTGTTGCAGAGACGTCATGTTGGGTATTTTGTGCTAAAACTTCACACACACACACACACACACACACACACACACACACACACACACACACACACACACACACACACACACACACACACACACACACACACACTCTGAGGACATCAGAGATATATTTTACATCTTGTGAAAATGCCATTTTACCACCCCTTTAATTATATTGTATTTAATTTTTTAATATAATTGAACATAATTGAAGAATTGAACATAATTTTTATGCTAATATGGCAATAAAAAATAAATAAATAAGATGTATGTGACTATATGAGTAGGGATGGCTGGTATGACCACTCATAGTATTAGTACTTTCATAAAGAATCTCAGTAGCAGCATATATATCACAATATAGTTTTTTTTTTGCTGATAATTCAACAGTTATTTATATTTTGTATAACCATGTAGAAATACATATACTATAATTCAAAAGTTCGGAACATTGAGATTGTTTAATGTCTTAAATAAATGTCTTAAATATATATAAATATATTGTAATTTATTCCTGTGATGGTAAAGCTTCATTTTCAGCATAATTACTCCATCCTGTCACATGATCCAGCCTGAAATATGATGATTTTGTACTCAAGAAATATTTATTCTCATCATTGTTGCAAACCGATGTGCTGCAGATATTTTTGTGGACAATATAATACTTTTTAAGATTCTTTTCTCAGCAGGAAGTTCAAAAGAACAGCATTAATAAAACTTGAATTAGGGGTTTCACAGTCTTTTTAAAATTATTTTCACACCTGTACGTCATTTAAATTTTGTATTGATATGTAAAGTTGTGGCGTTTGAAACCATAATTGACCTACAGCTACACCGCACCACATGTGAGTGGTGTGTGTGAGACGTCAAACTAAATCGTTGCCATTATAAACATCAAAGACCAGTCTGTGTTGATGCGCGCCCTATGCAGCCATAATGATACCGCAGGAAGAGACTTTAATTACCCCTTCTTGCTGTTTGCTATGTGCTAATTGCCGTTTGATGTAAAGGGCAGCTGATAATTAACTCATCCTGTCAGATGTGCACATTTCAAATCGGCAGAACAGCAGACACAGCGGTGGACGTAAACACAGTGTGTTTGTTTCTGGTCAACTAAACAGTCCAGCATCCTCCTGGATGTGTGGCGAGAGGCATGTAGCAGAAGTGAGGAGAGTTTCTGCAGATTTGGACAGTCGTCATGCGGTTATATAACCCCGGGACCGTGAGCAGAGCAGCAGACGTGTGTGAGGCCAGAGGAACAGTGTGATTAATTAATGATGAGACGAACCCTGTGAGACCCAACGCTCTGTTTCTGACACAGACAGTGAAGCTCTCACAGGACAGAATCCTTTATTTATGACATATTGTCAGACTTTCAGGGCATTTTCTTAATCTCTATAGTATAACAACAACGTCAGAACATACTTAAGATAAATTTACTTGGGAAGAAAAATATATATGATGACTTAGTATAACTCGTGACTGTAGCTGCTGTAGCATATTTTAATGGACTGTCCTGCTTTTTATGTTCATATTCAATGGTTTTATTAAGAAATTTCAATAGTAGATGTTTTTAGAAAATGTTAAATTTATATAGTTCTAATTTCATATATATATATATATATATATATATATATATATATATATATATATATATATATATATATATATATATATATATACACACAATATTGTATTTTCATGCTTATAAATTACACAAAAACATTTTCTTAATCTATTTTTTCTTGTATAAAACAAAGCCAATTAATTCAATTCAATTCAAATTTATTTGTATAGCGCTTTTCACAATACACATTGTCTCAAAGCAGCTTTACAGAAATTGCAACATATTTAATATTTTACTTTAGAACTTACTTAGGAATTCCTTCAGAATTTACTTCAGCAGCAAATTATGTATGAATAAAACTTGTGTATCATGAATATGGCTAAGTGGAGATTAGCCAATAATAATAGAGGTAATTTTACGTTAGTCTTAAACATTACAGTATCAAAAACAGACCGTTTAATTTTAACAGTCAGAGAAAATGTCTAAATTATGAGGTTTTTAATGCAAGAATCATTGACTAATATTAGAAATGCACTGCTGAAAATGAGTTCATTTCCGCTTTAGGCCTGCTGGTCTTTTCACTTTTAAACACTCATTTGGTGATTTGATATGTCAGTAGTTTTTTATTCAGCTTCTTCTCCGAAACCCAATCTCGTTTTCAATTCTCAGTTGAGAAGAGCTGAAAACGAAAAGTGTCGCTCTGTTGTGTGCAGCCGCTCGCCCTCTCCGCTGCAGGCCAGCGAGAAGGAGAAGGAGAGCCCAGCCGAGCTGACGGAGCGCTGCTTTCGGGAACTGCTGGGCCGGGCCGCCTATGGCAACATCAAGAACGCTGTCACCCCGGTGCTTATGTAAGAGATCTGCCACACATCACGCCTGCCAGATTAAGTTATGAAATATCATTGTTGACATTTGTGCTGGTATTTGTTTAGTGTTTAAGGTATAGCTGAATTCATACATTACTTCCCAGTTAAGATTTAGTAGATTTGCTTTATAATTCCAGTCTCTTAATGTTGGCATATTGATGAAGAGTAACTCAAGAATATTTAAAACTCATCTCAGTTCTGGATTATTTATGAGTTCATAATTAATCTCACTTCGAGTGATGTGAATCTCATTTTGCAGTCGCTTCTGGCTTCATTTCTTTAGCTCAAGCTCTCTCGGTTCTCTCACCGCAGGCATCTTGATAATCACTCTCTGTGGGAAGGCAAAACATTTGCAGTGCGCTGCTTTAAGATCATCATGTACTCCATTCAGGTGAGTTCCGTCCTTAATCGAAAAAAGAATCTAAACTTTAATAAGAAACCTTTTATAATTTATGTACAGCAGATCTATCATATCATATTATATTATATTATATTATACATATTATATTATTTGTACTCACTCACATACACACACACACATCCACACACACACATATATATATATATATATATATATATATATATATATATATATATATATATATATATATATATATATATATACATATATATTTATAATAATAATAATATATCTTAATTTATTTTATACTTAGGGGTGCTGAATAATTCGCTTAAGATATTCAAAACTTTTAATCACCAAGAATACCAAAAATTGGCATCACACACTCAATGTGAATAGTTTCACTTTATATTAATATGTTATCCAGTTCTGTTTAGTTATGATTATTAGTGATGCAAAGATTATTCTTATTAAGTCATATTTACATTTATACATTTCATTACGTTTTTATTAAAGATTTTTTACCTGGTCATTTAAATCTCTCTTCTTTGTCTCTCTTTCTTTCCATCCCTCCAGTCTCAGCATTCTCATCTGGTCATCCAGCAGCTCTTGGGCCATTTAGATGCCAACAGTAAGAGCTCAGCCACAGTGCGTGCTGGGATAGTGGAGGTCCTTCTGGAGGCGGCTGCCATCGCTTCCAGTGGCTCTGTTGGTGGGTGTGGATTTACAATGCCGGTTAAAATGAATCACGGTCATTATTATACTAAACATTAAGTAGTGTAGCCGGTATAAAGCTCATTGCACAGGAACAGAGTGGTGTCTTCTGAATATTTATGCACAAGCAGGGCTTAAAGTGGGCCGGAACGGTCAGGAACTGCGTTCCGGCACCTCAGATAAATTATTAAATATATAGATTCATTAATCTCAACGAATCTCGCTGGTCCCGAGATGGACCGACTGGCCGACAACCTCCCTTCCTCCCCGCTGAACACGAGTGATTATAAATGTGTGAAACACACTCACGGTGGTTGAGCGCGATAAAGTTAGTTTAATGTTCGATATTTCACCGGACATTGTTTTCCCTTGCCACTGTTCTATAGGGTCGGCAGTCTCACAAAGATATCAATAGCAGGATTAGTTTTAATATTATGTAACCATTATCGACATTAAATATTCGTTCAAAGTCACCGGTCCGTGCATTAATGCTGCATATTTACACCTGAGAATGCTTTTTGACGCGTTTCCACAACGCATGCCTGAGGGAACGTCTGCCAATTCCACCAACTGCGTTAAACTAGTCTATAATTTGTATTATTTTAAATTACTTTTCAAATTCCAAAGCTTGTAGAAGGTTCCTATTGGCAATGCTGATCTGTCAGCCTTGAGTAAATTAACTTATCTAAGAAAATGATTAATTAAAATCATCAGTTGAGCCTATGTTTACTTTCTTCACTGACAGACGAAAATGAAAAGAAATGAAAAGTCAAAGTTCAGCTTTAGGAGGGGAAGAAATACGGCAGGATAAGGAGACTGAGAGAAAAAGAAAGATTAAGATGAGAGAGCAGGTATTGACAAATAATCTAATGCACACTGTTTTAAAGCTATTTATTATCCATTTTTTTGGCCTTCAAAAGTCTTAAATTGCACATATGTAGGTCAGAGAAATCAAAATTTTCTCAGGGGAGCATATGCCCCCCAACCGCCCTAACTACCTCACATTTAAATGCACATGGCTGTGTCTGTGGTGGGGCTGTGCTAATGTGGGCTGGTGCGGCTACAATGCTAGGGCTCAATTTTTGGCCAAGTGTTCAGCAATTTTAATATAATATCTTCATCATCTCAGTGTTGATAGATCAAAATAAAACCATTAAAATATCAAGTAAATAAGTATTGTGATATGTGGTGCCACAGTGACACTCTTGTCCCAAAAAGTATTGCTATACCACAATACTCAATATGTTGTCCCACGGTGAGTCATTTTTCCCTGTTGCACCTACACAAAATTTGAGGGTTCCCCCACCTACCAGATCCCACTTTAACCATTGTGCACAAGCTATAACATATATCACATATTTCATGCCTCTGCTCAGGATCTGGGTCACTCTCCCCCAGACGTGAAGTTGCTCCTCTGGGAGAAGAGAAGTGTGACATTGCATCTGACCCAATCTAGATTTCAGCCAATAATCTACATTTTATAGCCAGACTCTCCTCGCTGACGTCAAGACAGTGCTCACACCTAATGTCCCGTGAGAAAGCCCTGTCACACTTCTTCTGACCGCACTGCTGCTGACCCAAGGGGCGGCGCCACTAACACTGGTTCATTTCATCACAATCATTTATGTAAATCAGGTCCTTTGGACATTTTGGAGATTTAAATCACCTGGTTACATTTTTATTTTTTTTATTTACTTTATCACTCAGAGGTTATTTATATATATATAAAAAAAAATTATATATATATATATAGATATATATAGATCAGATATTTAGTTTTTTAGTTTTTTGAAAACTGTTCTTACTGCCCAGAAACTTATAATCGCTAACCCTAACCCTAACCCTTTGCATATGCATATTGTGTTGATTATTAAAAAGAGTGGGTGAAAAACAACTATTTGTTCAAAACACTAATATCTCTAGTTGCACTGATTTAGTCTACTCTGCTTAGCTGCAGATGGCTAATGTTAAAAAAGTGTCTACATATATTAATGTTGTGTGTGTGTGTGTTTGTTGCATATTTTAGGCCCCACAGTGCTCGAGGTGTTCAACACGCTGCTCCGGCATCTGAGGCTCAGTGTGGACTATGAACTCACAGGATCCTACGACTGCAATAACATTGGCACCAATATCATCAAGGAGCACGAGGAGAGACAGCTACAGGAAGCCGTCATCAGGACTATCGGTGTGTTTGTGAGCATATTTAGTCAGATATTTCACGGTCTTCTTTAAGTTTCTTTATTTTTCATTACTATGGTCTGTGTCTTTTGAAATAAGGCTCATTTGCAAACACGTTACCCACGTATCAGCGCTCGGAAGTGATGCTGTTCATCATGGGAAAGATCCCTATTCCAGGCATGCATTTCACACTGCCCTCTACAGGCTCAGGGTGAGCACTGCAGCCACTGCATACTGTTTCTTTTTCTAAGAAAATCCCACAAATGAATATTATTAAACATTATTGTGGTAGATAAAAGCATTTATGAGACATTAAATTTAATAGACATATGTTTTCTTTATTTTCATACCATTGCATTTAAGTTTGTGGTAATTGTTGTTTGGCGAAAGTCTTTGCATATCAGATTGTCTGAATTTTCTAAAAAAAGAACCAATTCAAACAGAATTACTGTTTTATTTTAAAGCTTGAATGTCTTCACTTTGTACCTTTTCTGAGCTGAACATGATTTCTTGTGTCTGTACTGCAGGGCTGAAGGAAACCGAATGATCCAAGTCATGCTGTTGAAGTCCTTGAGACAGGTAAAGCCTACCGGCTTGATGCCTCACGAAAGAGAATTACATCATAGCAAATATTTCATGCTGCAAAGGTAATGTTTCTCTCTTTTTTTTCTTCACTGTCCAGGTCACATGTGGTTTTCAGACGACGAACATGCTGACAGCTCTGCCCAACTCCTTTCTGGACCCGTTGCTGTCGTTTGCTCTGCTAGAGGATGCAGAAATTCGGCTTCTGGTGCTGGAAATCCTGGTCAGCCTCATCGATCGCCATGATAACCTCCCCAAGTTCTCCACCATCAGGTTAGTGTATTTACCGGATTCAGGTCTAGGTGTTCTGATCATGGTGTATACCCTACTGTTCAAAAGTTGTACATTTTTTTATGTTTTTAAAAGTAGTGTCTTATGCTCACCAAGGCTGCATTTATTTGACCAAAATGCAGCAAAACAGTAATATTGTTAAAGAATGGCTTCATTGACACACAGGATTCTCAGGATGCTTAGAACACATCAGTGTTATCTGGCAACGAATTCAATCAGCTAAAAAGGAGAGGAAGGAGCTCCAATGAACATTCCTGGATTTGGCTAATGCAAATGGTTCAGTGCCACATGAGCTTCTTTGGGCATCATTTGATTTTTTCAGGGTACCGATGTCGATAACAAAGTTAGTGAAAGCCTATTTTGGAGATTTGCAATTTAGTTTTTCAACTCCAGAATTCAGCACTACATGGCAATGCTTAGAGGTTGGGATAATGGCAGGATGCACCATTTCTCCACTGGCTTTTACCATGGCAATGGAAGTAATCATTAGGGCATCAAAATGGGTAGTAGGAGGAGAGCGCTTGGCTTCTGGGATGCGACTACCACCAATCAGAGCATACATGGATGACATGACAACCATGACTACAACGGTAGCCTGCACTAATAGGTTATTGGGGAAGTTAAAAGATAATATTGAATGGGCACGAATGCAATTTAAGCCCTCTAAATCAAGGAGCATCTCGATAGTTAAAGGAAAGGTAGTAGATAAAACATTCTTCATTAATGGTGAGGCAATACCAACAGTTTCTGAGAAGCCAGTGAAGAGTCTAGGGAGATGTTACGATAGGGATCTAAAGGACACAGTTCGACTGGGAGAAGTTAGACGACAAGCAGTGGAAGAGTTGAAGAGCATAAACAGCTGTGCTCTACCTGGCAAACTAAAACTCTGGTGCTTTCAGTTTGGTCTACTGCCAAGGTTGCTGTGGCCACTGACTGTGTACGAGGTTTCTTTGACAACAGTGGAAAAGCTGGAAGCGTTAATAAGTTCATACATCAGGAAATGGTTGGGAGTTCCACGCTGCCTCAGCAGAGTGGGACTTTATAGTAAAGGAGTATTGCAGCTGCCAGTCTCTGAAGTGTGCCAAGGTCAGACTGGAAATGACTTTAGCAGAGTCACGCGACAAATGTGTAAGGGAGGCAGCACCTGTGGTAAAAACTGGTAGAAAGTGGTCAGCAAAGAAATCTGTAGTAGAGGCTAAGGCTGACCTTCAAATTGGGGATATCGTGGGACAGGTACAGCATGGAAGAGGGGGTTTTGGGCTCAGTTTAGCTCCTCCTAAATGGCACAAGGGAGGCCCAGCTCAAAGGAGGAAGCTGGTAGTCAACGAGGTGTGAAAGCAGGAGGAGAGGATGAGATGTATAAAGGCCATTTCCCAGGCCAAGCAGGGAGAGTGGATGAGATGGGAGAGTGAGGAACAACGCAAAATGAGCTGGCAAGACCTTTGGTCAATGGAAGAGAGTAGGATCAGTTTCCTTATTAGGTCAACATATGATGTTCTCCCATCACCGCAGAACCTAAACCTCTGGGTAGGAGAGGATCCCTCTTGTCCTTTGTGTTCATCACCTGCCACATTAAGGCACATTTTGACAGGATGTAAGGTGGCTCTTAGCCAAGGTCGGTTTACTTGGCGGCATGACCAAGTATTGCGATGTTTGGCTTTAGCATTGAAATGCAAGCGTAGTATGACCAATAAGTTGCCGCCTGTTCTAGCAAGAAATTACACACAGAAGACAATATTCCTCCGCCCAGGCGAGCAACCACCAAGAAAAGGTGCTAACACCAATTCTTGCCCAGGACAACTGGAAGCTGCTAGGGACTGGAAGATGCTGGCTGATCTTGATCAACGGCTTATTTTTCCACCTGAGATTGCCACCACTAACCTCCGACCAGATATTGTTTTGTGGTCTGGATCAGCACGCATTGTTCAACTGATAGAGTTAACAGTGCCATGGGAGGATGCGGTAGATGAGGCATATGAGAGGAAGAAACTGCGGTATGCTCATCTGGCCACTGAAGCAGAACAGCGAGGATGGAGAGTCCAGGTTTATCCAGTGGAAGTGGGTTGTCGAGGTTTTGTGGCACACTCTACAACCCGGTTCCTCAGAGACGTCGGATTCAGTGGCCAAGAGTTGCGTCGCACAGTAAAGAACTTATCTGAAGCAGCAGAACGGAGCAACAACTGGCTGTGGTTGAGATGGAAAGATTCTAGCTGGCTTGTACAGGCCGCCATGCTACGGTTTCGTAGAATTCTTGAAAACTTGAAGAGTCTGTTGGTTTATTTGTATAGGTTGTATAGTATTTACAGTCATTACGTTCCTGTGTACAGTATAGCAGACATATAATCAGGAGGACGTGGAGGCGCCGGTGCGATCTCTTGCACGTGAACTGGAAATCGTCTCATAAATGAACTTGCCTCACAGACGTGAGAAATACATAGAAAGCTTAATGTCTACTTTTAAACAAAATTCAAAACGAAATGATAACATTTTAGGCTACAGTAGCCTAGTCAGGTAAGTTCAGGTTTGCCGATGTGCGTTAACGTTATAGGCTATTTTTTTTTTTTTTTTAATCCTGTGCGCCGATCAGAGAATGAGTTTACTGCTGATATTCTGGGGATACAACACAGCCAATAGGCGAAACTAGGGACTTTAGCCTTTAAATATCTTTGCTGCATTGGATCAGTCTCCTTTCTAGAACAGCCAAGAGCTTTCTAGCCTCGCGGCAGCAGCGCCTCGCAACGCTCATAGACCTTAGCGCCGCGGATGCGGTTTCGAAAATTGATCAAAAAACGTTGGTGCGGACAGATGAGTTTTGTGATGCGGATGAAATAATAATAGCCCATCCGCGCATCTCTAATACAAATGGAATGTTGTCATGGCTCCCCAACTCGCGAAAGATCGGATTTGCTCCATCTTTTGATAAGTTTTGTTTAGAAAACCTTAAATCCATGCAAGACACAATGTCATTAGAATCAATGAATCCATGTCATCAGACACAACGTGCACATGAGCAGACCAATGTTTTTTTTGTTTTTTTTGCGGTGATGACGGTGACTAGCTCAGACCCGCGGTTGGAGTCACGTGACCGCGGTATTGCGTTAATGCGGTAACCGTCCCAGCCCTACTTTTGATCACTTTAATGCATCCTTGCTGAATAAAAGTAATTTATTTAAAAGAATCTTACTTTGACCCCATCCTTTTGAATGGTAATATATGCTGAAGAACTAGGGGACTCTACTGGTCCGCTTCATCTGATGACACTTTAAGAGAGCATGACATCTAAATTGACCCTATTTACTTTAATAATAAATGTCCTATTGTGCACAGTTCATCAGTGCATATAATTGTAATACAATTTTACATTTTTGTAATCATTTTAAATAAAATAAATTGTATGTTACCATTAAACAATTTATAACAATAATTACTTGCACTTTTCAATGTCCATTGAATATTCAGTTTCAAATTTGAAAAATTTCCTGGCTTTTCATGCAGGCTTTACTAGTTTTTTCCTGTGATTTCATGTGTCACTTTGTCCCCATACAGTATCATCTCTGATATCTCTGTGCTTAAGCTCAAAGTGGACAAATGCTCACGTCAAGACAACCTCTTCATGAAGAAGGTACAGCATTCCTCTATCCATCACTCATCTCGCCGTTGTCATTATCATTCTGATCTGAAGTCAGAGACTGCATGCATGTCTGGAGGGCTGATGTTGTGTGGATATCTCTGTTTGTAGCATGCGCAGCATCTGTACAGACACATTTACCTGTGCAGTAAGGAACAGAGCAGTGTGCAGCCTCACTTTGAGAAGCTCTACTCTCTCCTGGCCCTCATCAGCATGGAGCTGGCCAACGAAGAGGTGGTGGTGGACCTTATCCGCGTGGCGCTCGCTCTACAGGTGTGTTTACACTCATAAAGTCCTAAAGTTTCGTGACTTTTACTATAAATATGTTTGCTCCTAAACAGTGACAAAATGCACATCTAGAAGATGCAAGCATTCAAAATTTACAGTCTCAAATCTTAGAAAGTATTTTAGTCTGATTTGAACAGCTGCACACATACAGTACCTCAGGGTCACCAAATATTTGATATCTCTCTCTTCTGGCTGCCGTAATCTCTCTCTCTCTCTCTTTTTTAAAATCTTTTGTAAAGTCATGGAAATTCAATATTAGTTCCTTTCTTGTGCTGATGGCACATAATTAATTTTGAAACTCAAAATGTTTTTAAATTAGAAATTCAACATCAGTCTTTTTATGTGTTTTTGAATGTTCAAAATGTAGTTTTTTGTTTCATCATGACCTACGTGGTTTAACAAGGGTTTCATAAAGACTTTGGTTTCAGTTTTTCTTCTTATCTTCCTGTGTTGCTTCCCATCAGGACGTGGCACTGAGCAGCGAGGAGCCGTTACCGGTGTATAACCGCTGTGCTGTTCATGCCCTGTCCTCCGCTTACCTCAATCTCATCAGTCAGCTGACCACCGTTCCAGCGTTCTGCCAACACGTTCATGAGGTCCGTGCCACACAGATGCTGAGCACCACCGCCTGATCTGTGGTCACTAACAGCTTCTTTTTATCAGATCCATTGCATAACAGTTTTAGATTCATAAAATGTATTAACCTTTTTGCAGGTGATTGGAATGAGACAAAAAGAAATTCCTTACCTGTTACCTGAGGATGTCTTCATTGAAAACCCAACGTAAGACAAACTGGTTAATGTTTTATATTATGTTCTATATTATTCAGCGAGGATTGCGGTTTCCACTAGAATATTAAGCAGAATAATTGTTTTCAACCTTGATCAAAATAAATGTTTCTTGAGCAACAAATCAGCATATTAGAATGAATTCTGAAGGATCATGTGACTGAAGACTAGTATTTTTATATATATATATATATATTTAAATAGGAAGTCATTTTAAATTGTAACAATCTTATGCATATTTAAATTTATTTATTTGATCAAAATTTCCTGATTTCCCAGGATTCCTAAGACGCTGGAGAAGCTGGAAGGAGAGGTGTTGTTCCAACAGGCCAAGATCACTGAGGTTCTTGGAGGAAGTGGCTACAACACTGAACGACTAGCTACACCTTATGTCCCACAGTTTACAGGTGCATAAAGGAGCATTTTGTGCCACATCATATCATTTCAAAATTGACCGTATTTTTTTAATAGATTAATTTTTCGGTCCCACTTTATATTAAGTGGCTTTAAGTACTATGTACTTTCATCGAAAAATAAGTGCAATGTACTTATTGTGTTCAGGTTGTATTGTAAAACACTTTTGCTGCTATTGAGGTGTGATACTGGTAAGGTTAGGGTCAGGTATGGTGGTATGGGTTGGTTTAAGGTGTAAGGTAAGGGTCAACTATGTAATTACAAATGTAATTACATAAATTAATTACAGCTGTAATTACAAGCTGGTATTTTCAAAATATAAGTACAATGTAAAAACATGTATGTACACAATAAGTCCATTGTATCAAATTATTAATTTCAAAGTAAGTACATAGTACTTAAAGCTTAATATAAAGTGGGACCAATTTTTCTTTATAAATGTCTTATTGTGTACAAATTATCATTGTTCACCAATCTGATCCCAATGGATAACCTGCTCTTCATTGTTTCCTGCTGAATATTCTTTAATTCTTCGAAACACGTCACATGGCTCACTCTAAATGCACTGTGTGTGCCGTTCATATTGTTTTTAAGAAAACAATGTCATTCTTATTGTTGATAAGCGGCTACTCGGGCTATAGCCAATGCAATCAAGGCATTTGCATTGCAAATGAACTGATTAGCTTTAGTCCGATTAGTGTTAGCCTAAAGTTATTTCTGCTTATTATTATCTGACTGACAGATATTGGCTGAGTAAACAGTTCATTAATTCCTCCCTCTTCTTTTTAGATGAAGATCGGCTGTCAAAGAGAAAGAGTGTTGGAGAAACAATATCTCTCCAGGTGGAGGTAGAGTCCAGAAACAGTCCAGAGAAAGAGGACGTAAGTGAAACCATGCAACCCTTACAGGCACACTCATGAAACTTTTCTTACTTGTTACATTTTTTTAATGAGGACATTTTCAGAAATTTGGCCTAACCCTAGCAAATCAAGCCAACACAGGTTTACCTAGTTAAATTTAACAAGACTTTAACAATTTAACAAAATTGTTTTACATATTGTGAACATTATTAGACTAATCCTAACCTAAAAATATTTAGCATTTTTAGATTAACAATATAATATATATATATCATTTAATACTTTTCAAATATGAATATATATATATATATATATATATATATATATATATATATATATATATGCATTTTATATAGTTTATATATTTAATATAGTTTTAAAATATAGATTTATAAATTATAAATATATAAAATTTACCTTGTTCATAGATAGTCAGATATAGCTGACTTCTGGGGACAGCATTGCTCTAATGTATGTTTTATTTTCCTACAGAGAACACCAGCTGAAGAAATCACTTTTGAAACACTGAAAAACGCCATTGGTGGGTTGATTTAATGAGAATTGAACTTTGTCTAAATTGTCACTGCAGATATTTTCAGAACATGCATGATGTAATTGATTGTATGATTATTGCTTTGTTAACTTCTCTATTAGCTGAGCAGTGCTAAAGTGTGTATGTGTGTGTGTTCTCAGTGGACAGTGTAGGCGTGGAGGAACAGGAGAAGGAACGCAGGAGACAGGTTGTTGAGAAGTTCCAGAAGGCCCCCTTTGAGGAAATAGCTGCCCACTGTGGTGCCAGAGTGAGTTAACTATAATTTTATGAAAATGTATTCCACTGTTGTCTTCTCTCACACTGATCAGCTCAATATTGTAATTTAGGGCTAATACTTGTTCTTCTGTTTTCTCCCAGGCTTCAATGCTGCAGAGCAAACTTAATCAAATCTTTGAGATCACGATCAGGTAGGTTGCAGCATGGCTCATTTCAAACATCAGCCGTCTCTGGTAAAGATGTTTGCGGTGATAAATCGTCTTATCTTTTTGGCTCTTTCTTGCTTGCAGGCCTCCTCCCAGTCCATCTGGAACCATCACATCAATTTACGGCCAAACCCAGAGTCGCTCAGTCCCTGTTTATGAGATGAAGTTCCCGGACTTGTGCGTTTACTAGTGCAGCTCAACTCAGGATTCAGGACTTCAGTCGCAGCCCGAGGTGCAGAGAGCTGGAGGCTTTAACTATTCACGATGTTATAATGCAGGAGAGCTAAGAGGTCATCCCATTCCCCGACCTACGCTGTTACTGTAGAGTTTACACCGTAACTATTGGAAGAATTTTTAACATTTGGGTTTTCCCTATGTAAAAAATATTTCCCACATATTCTTAGCTATTCTGCTCCTCTATAGTAAAATCAGCTCACATAGATATTTATTTGGGCAAGAATTGAAGCAAAATTCCAACTCAACTGGGGCGCAAAACCTATTAAGAACATGTCTGGGTTTCACCCCTAAATATATATAGTAAATAAATAAGTAAATTATATTTTGAATAAATAACATTTTAAAACCTATGTTAGGCCCTTTAAGATTTATTTTGCATTGTGTCATTATTTTCATGACAATTAAGCACATTTACCCAAAATTGTCATTATTGTAATTTGAAAAAAAAAAGTTTTATTGAACATTATGTATAGATTTATTGTAGGAATATACTGTCTTTGACTATGCGTATTGCAGTGCTGATTTCAATTACAAATCATTGCATTACAGTAATTCCTTATTTTAATAAAACTAGTAAAATCACCATTGAGACTAATGAGAATTTTGAAAAACACATTACAATATTGAGACTTTTGAAGGTAAATATATTTTTAATTTTCATAAAATAATGTCATGATGCAAAAAAATTCAAATGGCCATTAAATAGGATTCATTTTCTTTATGATCAATATATATACACACGTTTTTTTTTTTACTGTAGAATAAATGGTGACCACATTTTGTTCAGATGCTTTTTAAAGTAGAGTTTCATAGAAAAAAGGGGGGGAAACTTCCCTGTATTGAAAGCTCTGATAAATTGTGACAAACCCAAAAACACCTACAAACCTTTCTACAAAGAGTTTAAATGCAATTAGTATAAGTGAAGGTAATTTATTGCACAAAATATCTCTAAAATGATTTTTACTTGTTGGTGCTAATTTTTGTTTTCTAGTAGTTTGAACCTTTACTGAATCAACTTTGTATTGTTTTCTTTAAACATTGGTAGCTAATGTTTATCTGTAGATATCTGGAGTTCGTACACTGGAGGTCTTGCGTGTTAAACACTTTAGTCACTAGGTGGCGTTAAGGAGCTCTCTGGTGCTCAAGGAACTGTTTAATTGACACTTTTTCTATTTATCTACCCAGTACACATACTCATTTAGCATCTGTAACCTGCTATGTTGTGCTTATTTTTGAGTGCTTCCACACAGTCTTGTGGCATCGGAGAATTTTTTAAATTAATTTTATTTTGTTAACATAAGCATAATTTTTACTGTGTATATAAAGTTGCGTATAAGATCTATGTATATATGTAAATAGCTGTTTATTAGTTTTAGAATGCTCTAGTTTAGTCCTGGTTAGGTCATCGTTTGAATGAGAGTGTAATTCCTCATAATCTAGTCAGTATGACACCTTCATTTTAAAAAAGAATGCAACATTCGTAGATTTGTTTTTGTGATTGACTACTAGCTCAAGGGTTCAGAGGCAAATGAAGAGAAACAGTCTATCAGGAACGGCAGCATTGCCATAAATCACACTCCTGGTCAAGTTTTGTGTCATTTGATTCGCATAAAGCTCTACAAATATCCCAGATCATGCAGAGAGATGAGCGTTATTTTACGTCTCTACATAGAATATTTAAAGGATAATATAATATACAGCCATGGTTTATTTTGCTATTGTGATGTCTGACTGTACATTGTCCTGCTTATTACATACTGCTAATTACCAAATAAATAAATAAATAAATATATGGATATGAAATTAATTTAATTTTAATATAATATTAATTTTGAGTATAAAAAGTCCATTACAACATAGAAAACAGTCAGACTAGCAACAAGACATGCAATGCAACAATATTACTATTTTCATTTATATATTACATTTAATCTGTAATCCAAGTTGTATTTTCCATCTATAGTCTTCCTCTATAATAAGTTCTCTCTCATCCAGCTCTTTGTGTTTCTTACCAGTTCATTGTTTTTCCACGCATTTTCTTTTAATTATTTTCTTGCTCTTTACCTGTCAAAAACAATAAACATGCCATGGTTAGATTCGCAGTTTAGCTGTCATTATACGAAATTTCTCCTGTTGGCCAATAAGAATCAGGTATTTTAGAGGCTGTATAATAAATTCTATATTTTTAGCATTTGATGAAAAGCATTATACCTGTAGCTGTGGTATATTTCCCTCTTTTATGTGTTGTCTACATATTTTAGTCCCATTATGTGAAAGGACTTTTTTTTTTGTATGTCTGTGGATTTTTATTGTGCCATTAACTGAGTGCTTTTTCTGGAGGATTCTCTCTGCATGCTGTTATTTATACAGTATATGTTTTAAGTGTTACTTTTTATGTTTTTAAGAGCATATAACATGAGGCCAAGTATCAAAACAGATTAAATAATGTTTGCCTTAAATTCGTTTATATTACACAGAGTAGTAGATATTTTAATGATCCGACAAAAATAACCAGAGATATCTAGAAAGTAAATGCTATGATTCCTGTAGTGTCTTTACCCAGAAGTACTGGGCTACTTTACTGCTGCCGTCCTTAGGGTTATTATGCATTTGCTATTAGAGTATTCCCTTGAAATGAATCTGAATTGTAGCTCTTGCCCCAATTATATCACTGTAAACGCTCAGTAGTTCTGTAAATACATCTCACATTTCTTCAGCAATGAATTTAATGTCTGTGAGGATGTTCATTTTTGGGCTGTGACGTGTCAAAGTTAGTCATTTGTTATAATACCTCTGCAGTTTATGTCTCATTTCTGGTGTAACTGGAGTCATATATCAGTCACAATGTATGTTTCTTTTTCTAATGAATTAAAGGTTTCCCTATGAAATGTTTGTGGTTAAACTGCAAATAGACAATAAAACATTTTCGATAAAATGCGGTGTGCTCATTGGAAATGTTTCCCCCCAAAACTCAAAAAGCTTTGAACTGGGAGTTGTCTTAAAATGACTGTTATATTTTCGTCAAACTGTTATTTTAGCGGTGCTGAACCTTTGGAGTTTGCCAGTGACCTTCATCGTTCAGCAAACGTAATCATATCATTTGTTTCTGGAAGTGTTTGAGCTCAAATCGAGATTTCTTACTTTTATATTTCAGGATTTTTCTTCTTGCTGTTGGCGTTCTGACGTGTGTATGAATGTGACTCTGTGGCCTGAAAAAGCCATTATATAGCCTAACCTGTTTTCCATAATGATCTATTCGGACCAATCAACAAATTTGTAGTTTTTACTCCAGGATATTAACCAATAAAAAGCATAAATACACAGCTGGGAACTTTGCACATTCATTTTAATGTAGTTCATGTACAGTATATTACAGTAAAACTGACTCACAGTGCTGTCAAAATAAACTAAATGTCAAGTAATGAGCTTTAATATTCATGTGAAATACCCTGACTTAAATAAGTGATTTCCCCAGTCTTGTTTCTCTTTATTTATTTTTTCACAGGACAGTAACGTTTGATGCCCTTTAATTTTGGTTCAGAGGAAGCTTTTTTATTTATGTAATCAAGGTATGTTAAGGACACATTTAAATGTTTTGA
>NW_027509209.1:505000-647500 GCF_051911475.1 Siphateles boraxobius | reverse complement strand
TTACGTTAGTAACTGAGTACGTTCTCTTACGAGAGGTTCTCTCGTACTGCGTAATATCTTACGCTACGGGGAACACAGTGTAAAACGCTGTGCGTACTGGGATCCAACACCAAAGTCCCAAGGGCAGCAGCCCGGGGCTCATATAGTGCATAATCACCATAGACTCACAGAGAGTCGGAGAATAGAGGCTGTAAGCATCATTCCCCATAAATAGCATCCTACAGGAGCTGATCATGTTAACAGTGTACCATGCAGTCAGGGTGAACAGCGTTTGCTCCGTTGCTAAGGGACGTTTGCTCCGTTTGCTCCGGCTTCTGAGCCGGAGCAACGGGGCAGACAGAGCTGATTACTAGACCGACCGAAGCTTGGCCTGTAAGGCGGGAACCTCTAGGTTGTAAAACCTTATAAATGTAGACGGCGAGGCCCAGCCTGCCACCGTACAGATATCCTGCAAGTTAATCCCGCTAGACCACGCCCACGAAGAGGCCATGCCTCTCGTGGAGTGCGCTCTGACACCCAAAGAACACTGCAGGCCCTTAGAAGTGTAAGCCAGTGCTATGACCTCGACTATCCATCTGGATAGGCTCTGTTTGACGCGGCTAGTCCCTTAGAACGCCCGCCAAACAAAACAAAAAACTCCTCAGTCTGTCTGAAAGCAGACGAGCGGGACACACAAGTTCTCAGCGCCCTGACAGGGCAAAGGAGACTTGCATCCTCACCTCATCAAGAACCGGAAGGGCGGACAGGGAAATCACCTGGGCCCTGAACGGTGTGTTGAGGGATTTGGGCACATACCCGTGCCTTGGTTTGAGTATGACTTTTGAGTCATTAGGCCCGAATTCCATACATGTAGCGCTCACCGAGAGCGCTTGTAAATCCCCAATGTGCTTCACCGAAGCGAGAGCTACAAGAAACACTGTTTTGAAAGACAAATGTTTCATGTCTGACAAATGGATTGGCTCGAATGGGGCACCTTTCATGGCTTCCAAAACTGTAGAAAGGTCCCGAACAGGGACTGAAGGGGGTCTGGGAGGATTCAGCCTCCTAGCTCCTTTGAGGAATCGTACGACCAGATCGTTTCTCCCCAGTGACTGGGCAGACGCCGGTTTAATAAATGCTGCTATGGCCGCCACATAAACTTTGAGCGTGGATGGGGTTCTGCCCTTATCCAGTAGCTCTTGAAGGAAGGAAAGAACTTCCGTAACCCCGCAGTCTAGGAGTGAAAAGCCCTGAGCTTGACACAGACCATTTTGAGGAATAGAGCTGTCTAGTAGATGGGGCTCTAGCCTGTTTGATCGTGTTTAGCACTCCCTCCGGGAGGTTAGTGGGTACCCATTGATGGCCCATGCATGCAGGGACCATAGCTCCGGGCGAGGATGCCATGGGGAGGAGCGAGACAGGGGGAAAAGCATAAAGAGGGCAGCGGGGCCAGACGTTGGCCAGCGCATCCCTGCTCTTGGAGAAAAAGTTCGGACAGTGAGCGTTTTCTTGGGACGCGAACAGGTCCACCTGCGCTCTGCCGAATGTCTCCCACAGCAGTCGGATCGTCTGTGGGTGCAGCGACCATTCTCCTGCTGGAACGTTGTTTCTGGACAGTCTGTCTGGTCCCAGATTCAGGTGACCAGACACATGCGCTGCTTTCAGTGGAAGCAGGTTGTGCTGAGCCCAGACCAGGAGGCGTTCCATCAGCCTGTAAAGGTTTTGGGACCTGACGCCACCCTGGTGATTTATATAGGCAGTTTATGTGTAGAAGCTTTTCCCGTTCTGACCATTGGCCAAAGAACAGTCTGCCCTCGAGCAGCGCTCCCCACCTCGAGGTGGAGGCATCTGTGGACACCACCATCACACTCGAGGAAGTCCCCAGACTCACGCCTGACTGATACCAGTCGATCGCCTTCCAAGGTTCCAGAGCTGAGACACATTTCAGATCGACCTTGAGGCAAAACAGACCGGAGGCCCATGCCCGAGGTGGAACTCAGTCTGCACTCCAGCGACAGGCGCGCTGTCATAGACAGCGAGTCAAGTACTGTGCCCAGAAAAGAAATTTTCTGACTGGGAGACAGTGAACTTTTCGCCCAATTGACTGTTAGACCCAGGTTCTCGAGATGCTCGAGTAATATGGTCCTGTGTTCTATGAGCTCTGAGCGTGATCAAGCTAGAATCAGCCAGTCGTCCAAGTAGTTCAAAACTCGCATGCCCTGAAGTCTCAGGGGTGCGAGAGCCGCGTCCATGCACCTCGTAAATGTACGGGGTGCCAGGGACAGGCCGAACGGCAGGACTGTGTATTGATATGCCTGGCCCTCGTAGGCGAATCTCAAGAAACGCCTGTGACGTGACGCTGTTTGTATTTGGAAATAAGCGTATTTCAGATCTATTACAATAATCCAGTCCTCCTGGCTACCTTGCGCAAGGATTTTCCTGGTTGTCAGTATTCTGAACTGGCGCTTCACAAGCACTCTGTTCAGTTGCCGCAGATCTAGAATGGGTCTGAGACCCCCATCTTTTTTCGGTATATATCTGCTGTATATACAACCCCTTCGCTCTGAGCCTGAGATAAAGGTTCTATGGCCCCTTTGCTCAGTTTTTTCGCTATTTTGGCTCGAAGTAGGTGAGCTACCTCGCTTTTTACCGTAGTTTCAACAGGCGCCGTGTAACGGCGGGGCCGTCGAGCGAACTGCAGCGAATAGCCTCTTTTTATAGTGTTCAGCACCCATTCTAACAACCTGGGAAGCTTTGCCCACGCATTTGCATGAATAGCTAGAGGTAGAATGAGATCTGGGCTCTGGCCGCAACGTAGTGGCGACCGAAGAGCTCCGGTGGCTGAAACGCAAACACTGTGTTTGCAGTGTTCGAGGCGGGGGGCGCGCTGAGCTGACTGAATGCGTGTTGGTTTCGTTTTTACAAAAACAGTGGGACATGTATCGTGTAGTGTTTTTGGGCACTGTGTCGTGGGCACATTCACTAAGTTTAATGCACAATCGACATGATTCGATTTCATTTGTGCGAGCCCTGTACTGTAGCGGGCTGTGTTGTTGTGTTGGAATGAGCACTGAACAGTGGGCATTTTTATAACACTCATAACACCGTCGGCTGTGACTGGAATACCAGAAAATACACTCTTTTTGAGACCCCGGGCTTTATCTCAATCCTTGGCCGGGGCTTGGTGGAGGGGGGAAGCGGCCAGCCGAGCGAGAGCGCGGTCTCTGGTCTCGGGCCTGGCGGCGCTGAGGAGCGACGGCGGTGGGCGGAGGCTGCGGCTGGGAGCTCCAAGCAGAGGGCGGTTTTGAGCGACCTGCTGCGGAACTAGAGCGCTTTGGTAAGAAGTGCTTCATAGCCTGTGACGTCTTTTACACCTCGACGAATCTGTCTGCGAAATCCTTGACGGCAGATCAGAAGAGGCCAGCTGGGGAGATGGGCGCGTCAAGGAACACAGAGCGCTCCGAGTCCGTCATCTCCGACAACGTCAGCCAAAGATGTTTCTCAGCCACGGTGAGAGAAGCCATGTTTTGCCCAATGGCTGGTGCAGCGGATTTCACGGCGCGAAGAGCCAGGTCTGTAGTGCTCCTTAAATCCGGCATGCTGATAGCTTCCGGTCCTTCCTCATCCATTTTGCGGGGAAGGTCGGCCTGGAAGATCTGCAGAATAGCCATAGTGTGCAGTGCTGATACGGCCTGCTTTAGAGGGTAGCACCGTCTGAGCGCGCCGTCCAGCAGAGGGCGGGCAAAGATGGGCTGCTACAGCTGCTTCCACTGGAGGAAGAGAAAGGAATCCTCTGTCTTTAGCACCGTCCACCACGGAGAACGCTGCAGAGACAGAGGTACGCAATCTGGCCGAGAAGGGGGCGTTTCAGGACTTCGCGACTTCTTCGTGAAGCTATGACTTCTTCGTGAAGCTAACCTGCTTCCAGAAGTCATAGATCCTCTTCTTAACATCATTAATTCGTCTTTGAGCCACGTCAAGGCCACGCCTATTTCGTTAATTACTCGTTTTTTATTAAAATACATTTTTCACATCAGTATTTTGTATTTTATTTAGTTACATTTCGAGAGCCAGTATTTGTATTTTGTAACAAAATAGTTGTTGATGTATTTGTGCCCACCTCTGCTTTAGGTGCATTTATAAAATATTGAAACACAGTCAGACAATACATGTAAAATATTATTAGGCCATATTAATATTTTTAGAATTATACAGTATATTAAATGGCCGTGTACAAAAGGACAAAAGATCATGTTGATCATTCAGATGCCTTATAAATGTTATTCAATATGATACAGTAGCTTTTATAACGTTAAGTATACCGAGGGTGTGCATTGAGTGTATTAATTGTTTGTCCGTGTGATGTGATTGTTCAGACCTACAGGGATCAGCATATAGAGTAAGGATAGTCTGAGTTGCTGTTGTTCAGTGCCTGGATTGTCTCTCCTCCCTTTATTCTAATCAGGAATCCAATTACACCGGATTACAAGGATAAGATGCCCACTCTGTAACACATAGGGTGTAGAGTGCGCGAGAGAGAGAGAGAGAGAGAGAGAGAGGATGGCAGCATACGTCTATATGTCCTCAGAAGACAAACAAAACATCTCCAACTATTGATCAGGTAAAGATGAAGCCTTGTAACTGTTTCCCTGTAGAGCTTGCTTGCGTTATCTCTGCCGATTACTTCTCTTGTAAAATGTTGCTCCTGCATGTCCCTGATCGTAACTGTGTCACCAGAGCTTTACCAGCTCTCTAAATAGTTCGAGAAATCTCTCATGTGAGATGGTGTGAATCATGAGTCTTGGTGTCATGATAAATCAAATGCCCTCCAAACAAACATTTACTCTGCATTTACACTTGTAATCAAAATGTCAGTTCAGAGAAGTAGGATGCTTTATCAATGTGATTCATTCTCAGAGTTATTCTTTTATTTATACTGCAGGACATGAGTTTAGTGGGTCTCAGGCATTGCTCTGAAATATGGATTGGCATATTCAGCATTTCTCTGTTGGATCTCGTGCACTAGGCTTGGGTCAGAGCCACCGGGGGATTTGGTGGACGTGATACTTTAAAAGGCATTATAAGGTCTCTGCTTAAGGTGTTGTTAAAGTATGGTTAGCTCAAGGCATTTCCTGGACGTTTTTCCTCCTGTGCTGGTATAACATGAAAGATAGAATACATGTGCATTCATTTTGTTTTTGTTTGTAGATTATATGACTAATTGGAACAAGTTCCTTAGTAAAAAAAACTAAGTTTGTTTCTACAATGTATACATTTAGCATATACAGTAGCCCCATAATGTATTTGTATACTTAATTCCACACTAAAAAATGGGGGAGTTTTTTTTTTGCATATATAACAAAACATAAAATAGCCTATAGCCTGCGAAATTTCATGTTAAGTTTTTTCTTTTTAACAGGCTCAGGAAGGAAATGCCATTAGCGTGAAACGTTGCGCGTCGAGTTCATATAGGCTCTTGTCTGTAGGCTATAAAGTTTTCATCCCATAGAGGCTATTATTACGAAAAAGCTTAACGTCAATGCAATAAGACGGTGATATTAAAACTCAGTAGCCGATACACTTTATTGAACATGCAATGCGCTATTGCACGTGAAGCGTTTTATAATGGTTTTCTATGTGTGCTGTTCATAATCTGATTGCCTCTATAAAGTATGCTTTATTAATAAGGTAGTAGGCCTATATTGTGTACTAAATTTGGTGCTTCAATTTAATATCACTCACACATTATGCGTTTTAAATGGGGATCACGCTTGAATACGCTGCCGTTGTCTGTTTTAGCAGAATACTGCCATCTAGTGGTAGCAGTTTTCTCAGACTCAGACAGTGTGTGTCTGGATCGTGCAAGGCGAAACCAGCGGAATGAAACGTGTCACCTCATCCACAAATGCAGATCTCACTTGTTTGTACAAATTTGTACAAAATGCTGCACATTCATGTGATTCTGGATTTTGCACACACAAGTTGTATTGTATTAGTTTAAATGTAGCGACGCACATTTGTGAATTTGTCAAATAAATGGGTAGTTGTGCACACATTAATAATTAGCACAAGGCCTATTAATTTGTAGTTGTTAGTGTGTGGGTTGTGAAATACTTAAAAACAGCGAAAAGAAAGTCTCAAAATCCAAATGAATCAAATGAGATCGACTCAGAAAAGAACTCAATGAATGCACGCGCGTCACCTGATCCACACATGCACATCTTCTTTGTTCCATGCACAAATTATGATACATTAATACAAAAGAAAACTTTTGCATTCACAAAAATGTCTCTATTTGTACAAATGGCTACACATTCATTCAATTTTGAATTTTGCACACGCAAGTTGAAAGGCATGGATAAAACATTTCTGCAACATGTATCAAGTTAATTGATAAGTGTGCTTGCACGTGTTAATCATTTTGATACTATATACAGCTCTGAGATTCACTGAAACAGTTTAAGTCTTAAAAGGACGTAAATAGTTGGGAGAAAATGATGGCGCATCAGTCACCTATTAGATCTGCACTCGGTCTTAAAGGGGCAGCGTCTAATAAACCTGTGACGATTGAAACATGAATATTCACTATTACTTCAGTTCAAGTGAACATGCTTAGTGACGTGTTTGTTCAAGTAAGCCAGAAATGCATAGATTCTGTGCAATACGCTGTATTTAATATATCATGAGGACTCACAAGTTGCGTATTTGCACTAAATCCGCACCGATTTGGCAACACGAACTTCCCCAGCAAAGTGAGTAAACATAGAAACACGCCAAATTGGCTTGTGATTTGACAGCGTTACCTGCCAAAGTTAATTTTTACCCTTATTTGGCGGGTTGGAGGATGTTAATTTCAATCCCTGAATGTTGCACTCCTGTTTGTCATTGTGCACGAAACTTAATAAATCATCGGAAATATTGCTGACTTGTGCGCGTCTCAAGCACCCTCTTTACGTTCGTCCTAATGCCTGTTAGTTGTCCGTTGATTTGCCTATATTTTGCGAAAATGGAAACGTCTTTAGACACGGAAAATCGATTTTACAATTTATTCAATGAACACTTATGTCTCAAAAATTGAACAGGAATTTTTCACAAAACTGACAGCCCTAAAACTTTTTTTTTTTGCTGTTACTGAAAACCAAAATATTTTAAGGATGGCCTCAGAAATAAGAAATGTTTCTTGAGCAGCAAATCAGCATATTTGTATGATTTCTAAAGTCATGTGACTGAAGACTGGAGCAATGATGCACATATACACCTGCACACCACAACAAATGCTTGTTGAGCATTTCCTATTCATTTCCACTCTTCGAGGAAAGGTTTAGATGTTGAACACGTCTGAGGGGATTTGCTCTCATTCAGACATGAGTATCATCAGTGTGCAGCCAACTTATTCCACAACTGACAAAATCATTTTTATGGACCGTGTGCACAGCATCAGTTTCAACATCTTTTAAATAAACTGTATTTGGTTTGATATTTAGTTGTCTAATGCAATAACATGCAGACAGGCTTAGGCTTTTTTCAGAGCCATTGTACATATTTAAGCTGTTTTTATTGAGAGTTTGGCATATTTCTCTAACCGTAACAGATAAGGGTGTTATAGTTTGAAACCAAACGCCCATCCTCTTCGAGGTTAAATACTTTCACTGCTGCTGTGTTCTTGAACCCATATAAGCACAGAAAAGTGACATGAAAACACCCTAACCTGTGCTTTATTCAGGACAACCAGGCTGACCTCTAATAAGAGCAAGGACATGTTTAAAGATGTGTTTGTGGAATTTATTTCAAATACCACATTGAGATTTTTTGACATCATGTACTTTCTTCCCCCTTAAGCCCAAACCCAAGACGGCATCTTCAATACAGTGTGATTTTTGACAGCTGACCTCTAGTTCTCTGCATTGAGATGTCACACCGTCAAAAATGACCTACTGATGTTATTGTCACGGGTGGTGTATGGCAGGAAGCACGAGGAGACGAGGAATTCAAATAAACAATAAACTTTACTATAAATCAAAACAACAAACAGGTACAGGCAGACAGAGCGGATGCAAACACCAGTTAACATAGACGAGAACCGACCAAGACAGACTGAACAGAAGAAACTAAATACAGAGACAAATGAACCATAATGATGTGAAAACAGGTGACACAGATGATGATAACGAGGAACAGGCTGGTAAGTGAGGGAGTGAGTTCAGGTGTGGAGACAAGGAGGATTCTGGGAAGTGTAGTGCAGACAAGGACAGAGAGGTGCAGACGAGGACTGTGACAGTTATCACAGACCATACAGTATTACATATCTTGCCAGACTTTTTTCCCCCAACTTTTTTGAGTGATGTTAAAACAGTGTGTGGGTTGTATAACGTAATACTTACAAATCTAAGCTCATAACCCAAACTTATATTTCTTTGAACCCCAGAAGTGGTGAATCACTTACAGACGTATCCTTACGCAATATAAAAAAGTTAATAAAAAAGTTTGAATGAGAAAATAGCTGCTAATAATAATTAGATTTTTAAATTCAAAAGAAAATGTAACTGGTGCTTGCACATGGATTTGCCTCCATAAAATTGAAGTTGACATAATGATTATTGCAAGATTTCTATGTCTGTGATATTCTTGTCTTTAACTTTATTGATACAATAAGCAGCCTTCAAATTTGTACAGTGCATGTCAGTTTATCTTGTTGCAGTTTATTTCAAACTTATTTAGCATCATGCAACTATATGTTTTGAAATATGATATATAATAATAAAATAAAATAATTTTTAAATAATAAATATTAAAATATAACAAATATCTAAGTAAATATATATTTTTTACTATATATATATATAAATATATATACTTATTAATTAATTTATTTTTTGCTACAGCAAAAAAAAAGATTTATTTATTCAGTTAGTTAGTTAGTTACACTCACCGGCCACTTTATTAGGTACATCTTGCTAGTACTGGGCTGGACACTGCCTTAATTCTTCATGACAACATACAAGGTGCTGGAATTTTTTTTTTAGATTTTAACTTTCTGACACGGCGCATTATCCTGCTGGAAATAGGGCTGTAGTCAAGACCACCTTTGTCGAGTCCAAGTCAAGACCAAGTCCAAAGAGGTTCGAGTCCAAGACAAGACCGAGTCCAAAAAGGTTTGAGTTCGACTCAAGACCGAGTCCAGGACAGGAAAAAAAAGTCTTATGCATGACATTATCAAGACAATCATTTTGGGTTATTATTTGTTGATCTAAAAGCAAAAACAGTGTCACAACACCCAGGATTTTTAAGTGTAGACATTCCCCTTGATATCATATAATCTTCTAATCTAAAGAAAACAGAATGATGACATATGGTGATACCTCATAATAGCAGTGTTTCACTGTGGATCTGAAAGACGCATCCAGATAGCCCCTCATCACAGGCCATTCTTGAGACTCGCCCTCGAGGGGCATGCTTATCAATTCACCGTTCTGCCGTTCGGTTTGTCCCTAGCACCCGTACATTTACGAAGTGCAGAGTGAGACTCCGGGGAGTGCGCGTGCTGAATTATCTCGACGACTGGCTGGTTCTGGCGCAATCGCGGCTCACACCAGAGCAAATAGACGGCTTTTATGTGTGCTTACTGCGAACATAATAAAGACACCTGGACTCGGTTGAGACCAAAAGCCATATTTGGCAAGACCAGTGGCCGAGACCGAGACAAGTCCGAGTCCGAGACAAGTCCGAGACCATAGAAAAACGGTCTCGAGTCCAAGACCGGACTCGAGTTTTGCAGCCCTAGCTGGAAATATACATCAGAAGAAGATGTGAACACTGTGGTCATAAAGAGATGGACATGGTCAGCACAGCAACAATAATCAGGTCAGCTGTGGCGTTTAAATGATACTCTAATGGTACTAAGGGGCCCAAAGTTTACCATTACACCACCAGAAGCCTTAACCGCTGATATAAGGCAGGATGGATCCATGCTTTCATGTTGTTTACACCAAATTCTGACCCTCCCATCTGCATGTTGCAGCAGAAATTGAGACCCATCAGACCAAAAAACATTTTTCCAGTCTTCTATTTTTTAAAATTGAGCAGTTGTGAATTATAACCTCAGTTTTTTACCCTAGAGATGGTTGTGCGTGAAAATCCCTGTAGATCAGCAGTTTATGAAGTACTCAGACCAGACTATCTGGCACCAACAAACATTCCACGTTTAAAGTCACTTAAATCATATTTCGTCCCCATTCTGATGCTTAAACTTCAGCAGATCGTCTTGACCATGTCTACATGCCGAAATGAATTGGGTTGCTGCCATATGATTGGCTGATTAGATATTTGCATTAACAAGCAGTTGAACAGGTGTAATAAAGTGGCTGGTGAGTGTAGTTTAATGTTTCTGGTTTTGTTTTCAGGTGAATTGCATTGGAAAAGTTGACAACTGTGTCCTAGATCGTGTTCCTGTGTGACCAGCTCTTCCCAAGACTTGAGACTGGAGGTCAGAGAGCTTGTCCCCTGGCCTGTTCCCCCAGGGTCCTTCCAGCAAGTTGGGAAGGGGGATCAGCCGAAGCGATCACATGGAGGACAGGCTTCTCTCGCCCCTCTTGCTGGCCATATTGTTTTTGGCAACATGTGCGAGCGATGATGACCACTCGCTGCACACACACCAGGTCAGCACCGCTCAGTGTGGCGAATACAGCAACCAGGTCCTGGAGGACGGCATGTGCCGACTCATGGCCACGTTGCCCCAGATGGATGACCAGCGCTGCCCGGACATGTTCCGCTGTACGGATGAGGTTTCATACTGGCTTCGTGAGAACGAGGAACGCAAACAGCAGATTCTGGCGCTGCGGGAGACGGTGTCCGAACTTCAGGAGGAGCTTCGCAACCACCGTCATCGAGTCAAAGTGTTAGAACTACAAGTGAGTTCAAGGAACTTTATATATATGTTATGTTTAAAGGGGTGGTAAAACACATTTTTTCGAAGGCTTTATTGTGTTTGTGGGGTGCACTGTAACGTGTTCATGCTTCATTTTTAAAAAATTGCATTATTTTTCATATATTTCACCTTTATTCTACACTGCTCTGTCCCTCCTTGTAAAAACGGTCTGATGGTTTCCGGGTTCTGTGAAGCCAGTCCCTCAAAACTACGCAATGGGCTCAGATTGGTTAGCTGGCCCAGTGTGTTGTGATTCGCTAACCGCCTAGTGCTCGTCACCCGGAAACGTCACGCCCCTTGCCTTAACCGGTAGTTTGCGCTTTGGTGTATTATAAACGATGGCGTCAATAAAACCAATCGCACCCGGGGAAACGTTAGTGAAGATGATCGAGCAGAACCTGTTCAAGAACGGCTGTTAAACGACGTTTCAGAAAGATTTGTTTTTTGTTGTTCTCTCATTACTTTTTTGATATGCTGTTATTTAATTGTACTAATTATTATAGAATTACAAAAAAATAAGCTTCATAAACAAGAATTTCATATAATCGTTGTAACAAATTAAATACTACAGTCCTCAAAGGGATTTTTTGAGTAAAGACTGCGGATCTATAGTGATCGTTTCTGACTGTATGCCACCGTTACTCTTGTATTTTTAGAACGATTGTAGCCAAATATCTGTCGCCAGAACTATTAACCCAAAACACTAAACATTGGCTTTAACGTTACTACAGTAAGTTAGCCAAATCAAACACAGAACCATGTTAAGCATGCCTGTAGATAAACAAGCATGTAGATAAACATAAAAGCTCTAATCAAAGAATAATTTACACTAATTCCAAGTTCGCTGTTGAGATTAAAAAAAAGTTTGTAACGTTAGGTGTTTGTCAGATAACGTTAAGTATGAATGAGCATTTAACAAACCAGCAGACCCAAACAGCGTTGCGATTTGTTTACTTCCTTGCTACAACGTACAATTAACAATACGAACTATTACAGGAAAACACATCGACGAAAAATAAATAATACGTACAGGTTGTGGCCCGTAAACAACAGCTTCTGTTCTTAAAGTTGGAACTGCTCCATCTTTCAGCACAAGCCGATGTGCGAATCCTGCATTGAACTCGTGAAGATTGTGAAAGCTTTCCTCCGTAACATGTGCAGCACAGAGAGCGAGATTTGGGTCATAATTATGAGGGACCGAGTTAAAAATACATTTTAACCATTGATCCCTAACTCCCGTGACCCTAGGAAGGCTGAACAAAGCGGACCTGCAATCCGGATAAAAATAACAGCGTTTCGACGGCATTGCGACAACAACAGCCTACTAACGTTATACCACAACAACTCTTCTCCAAAACAGCAATATAAAATGGCCTCGCCCCGCTTATTAAGTATTCTCGGAGGAGGGGTTTATGTAAATAATGGGGTTTACTGACGTCAGCATATCCTATGGAATGTCGCGTAGTCCAAAACCGGTCGTTTGCTGTAGTCCTTAGAAATTGATTTCTTTAAAAGCAAATATCTTCCTTTGCTTTGAACTTTGAGCGCTGTAACTTTGCAGATGTTGTTTATGCTCAAACAGCAACATTACACACTAGCTAAAGTTAGAAAAGTGAAATCGTGTTTTACCACCCCTTTAAAATCATCTAACTATCATTGGGACTGACTGATTCATCATAAGCTGTTGGAGAAATATTATAATTAGAAGAATAAGATGTTTAGAATTATAAACAAATAATGTTTTAAATAAGAACAATTATAAATTACAATATAATTTATTTACAATATACTTCTAAATTATAAAATAATTATTTAATTATCTTTAATTATTTACATTTACATTTATTCATTTAGCAGACGCCTTTATCCAAAGCGACTTACAAATGAGAACTATAGAAGCAGTTAAACTAACAGTAGGACAACAATACGCAAGCGCTATAACCCCTCTCAGTTTAACTTTAGTGCATTTTTTTTTTTATAGAATAGAAGAGAAGAGAAAGTGAAGAGAAAGTGTTAGTACTACTGAATCAAGGGCTGTCGAAAAAGATACGTCTTCAGCAGTTTCTTGAAAGTGGCTACTGACTCAGAAGCTCTGGTTGAGTTAGGCAGATCATTCCACCAACAGGGAACAGTCATAGTAAAGGTCCGAGAAAGAGATTTTGTGCCTCTTTGAGATGGTACCACAAGACGACATTCGCTAGCAGAGCGCAAGTTTCTGGATGGCACGTAAGTCTGAAGTAATGAGTTTAGGTAAGAGGGAGCAGTGCCAGTGGTTGTTCTGTAGGAAAACGTCAGTGACTTGAATTTAATGCGAGCGGCAACTGGCAACCAGTGCAATTTAGTGAGGAGAGGTTGTGACGTGTGCTCTCTTTGGCTTATTAAAGACTACTCTGGCTGCAGCATTCTGGATCAATTGAAGAGTATAATTATAAATAATTATAATTTTGTGCATCAGTGTCAGTTTTTTTGTCCTGACTGTTCTTCATCAGAATTCATGGGTACAGCACAGGAATGCAAAAATCAGTATGACCTGTCCCTGACTCAATGCCCTTAATAACCTGTGGGTCAAGCTTTTTCTGATTCCCTGATTAAATTCGGAAGCATTTGGTTACATGTGACCTGACCTGTTCTCGCTTATTCTATTTAAAGGACTTCCCATCTAGACAGTAAGGCAGAGGTGTAAAGAGTATATCTAAAAAACATATTTGAGTAAAAGCAGAGAGACCTTACAGTGACAATGACTCTATTACACGAGAACCATCCTAACAGGTCTAAAATATGTACACTTATAATAGGCTTACCATAGTGAATCAGGGTAAGACAAAAACGCGTTTTGGAAGAAGGATTGATGACTCGTTTAAATTTTGAACAAAAAAAGTTACAGTGTATCCTTAAGTACAGTAACTAATAACATTTACTTAAATACTTTACACCACTGCAGTAAGGTACTTTCTGACTGACTACGGAAATAAATCATCCCACAACTATCGAAGAGCAACAAATGGTAGAGTATACAAATAATGACAACAAAATAAATCTGTCAAAATTAGTACAGATTATTTTACGGATAAAACTGTGTGATAAAGTTAGTAACTGTGTTGGGGAGTTACACTAACAAAATGTAGCGGTGATACAACTTAACTTTTTCATTACTATGACAGTAGCTCAGCTGATTTCAAAACGTTGCTTTTGCAGTAATTTCCCTGAAGATTCACACCTTTTTGAATGTCCTGTTGTACTGCGGATGCATCGTTACTGCCTAGCGAGCTGCGGTAATCAAACAAACGTAACTTTCGGCTCTCTCATGTGTGGCACTGGAACATCCGATGCATTCTATTGAATCGGAGGACCATGGAGTGCCATTTAAATACATATACATGAATTTCAGTATATTACAAAGTGTCATAGTAGTATCATTTGATACTGTACCATGGTACCACTCTGGTTCCTTGGACCAAGTTCCTTGGACTACTATGTAAATACCATATTTACATACGGTATATCATAACTGCTCAGTACCATAGTATACTTTAAATTATACCATGGTCTGGGTGAATACTCGATTCTGATTGGCTGCAGGGTGTCCGTTAAAAAGTGATAGAGGACACCTAATAAAGTAGTTCTGGTGAAACTGCCTGTTTACCATTCGAAATTAATAAATAAATGCGCTGCCTACAACAGCTGTGAGTAACCATAACAACATGCAGTCAAAGTATTTGCTCTATCAAAACAAACATCTAACGTTAGTTAGATATTACATAGCCTACTAATACAACAATGAGCGACTTCGTTATTTCTTTTAACATTTATGGAGAATATGTCAACTTTGACGACTGGGATGCTATTGAGGAAAGAAAAAATGTAAATAAAACGGAGAAACGACACAAAGAGATAACACCGGGAGAACTGAGTCAAACAGAAGAAAACAAAAAGATGAGATCAATACGAAAAAAAATACGAAATTGGCAGTAAATACATTCAGAGACTTTATTGTACAAAAAGAAATGGACTCCAGCTTTGAATATTACACCGCTGCTGCTCTGAATGAGACCCTGCGGGAGTTTTACGCAGCTGTCGAGACAACCGAGGCAGGAGGAGAGTAACGTTACAGCGTGAAGGGTTCTACAAGCTCAGCGGACTATAAATATCTCCGGTTGCTAAATAAACCGTCAGGCAAGTTATTATTTGTAAAAACTAGATTTAGCCTAATTAAAATATAAACTAATGTTTAAAAAAAATATTTGGCAAGTGACCATGGTATAAGCGGGTTAATGCCCTCCGAGGTGATCATTGTCAGGTTTTAATGGACTTCGGCGGAGGCAACCGTTCTCCGCTGCGCGTCGGCCGGTTCACACCTCGCCGTCGTCCATTAAAACCTGACAATGGACACCTCGGAGGGCATTAACCCTTACGTATCATGGTATTATCATCTGATAACTTCGAGAGCTTCTGTCGCTCCGGCCAACTCGGCTTGACGTTTTCAGCCTAAAGTCTCCTTGACCCGAAGACTAAGGAGATTAACACAGGAGACCTTACCTCTCTACACGTGCCTTCATTAGGATGCACCCTTAAGCTCTTCGTGCTGTTTAAATGAGGGGATGATTCACAGCTCACACACACACACACACACACACACACACACACACACACACACACACACACACACACACACACACACACACACACACACACACACACACACACACACACACACACACACACACACACACACACACACACACACACACACACGCCTGATCCTGTCTGCCTCTCCCTCTCTGCTTTCCACTCCTGGCCTTTCATGCAAACACACACAATACGCTGCAGCCAAATTACAAAGCTAATGGGAATTGTTCTTCACATCACTTTTTTTGATTGTGAGTCGTGATGTTTGTCTGTTTGGCTCCTCACAGAGTGAAGAGAAGAACCGCAATAGTTCATCTATTGAGCAGCGCTTGCACGAGCTGGAAGATCATTACGCCGAGGCCACGACCCTGTTGCACATCCAGGGCTCCTTGATCTACGACCTCCAGGCCCAGATCCAAAATCTTTCCCTGCTGGTGGAAAAAGTCAGACGTAATCCTGGCTGCATGATCAACATCGTCCGCACCAGCCCTCTGCTCAGCGCTCACGAAGCCCTGCATCCCGGTACGCCACATCTGGGAATTTGGAAAGCTTCATTTTTAAGCTGTATGGTTATATCCTAACCAAAACAACCAGGACTAGCCAGTTTTTCTTATAAAGTTTCGGATAGTTCACCCAAAAATGAAAATTCTGTCAATAATATAGTTTCAAACCCATAAGACCCATAAAACCCATAAGTCTATTGACCCAACTCTGGTGGTTCAAAACATTCATAAAGAGATCCTTTATGAATCATTTATCACAAATAAACATTGATCAGCGAACACACAGAGAGAGCAGTGCTTTCTCAATATGAAAGCTGCGTCCTAGTAAGGCTGCGTATCACGTCACCAAGCTCCCTCAAAGGACGTCTCAATTTGAAGGAAACTTTAGAGGCAGCCTTCGTTTCGCGTCCTTCTTTTGGCTTATTTTGAATGATTCATCAAGTGTATCCCTTGCGTCCTCCAATCACCCACAATCCTTTGCACACATTCCAATTCAAGAAAAATAATTATTGGAAAATAAAATGGCCCTGAGCTCGTTCAGTTATTAGGTCATTAAGATGTCATAAGGACTCAAACCTCAAGTTTATATATTTTTTTTATAATGCAGTGTATTAAACAATGGGATAAATGATGAACCAAACATAATTTAAACAAAATTGTGTTTTATTTTTTGTTTAGTGTTTATAGTGATGTTGTTGTTTTTAGAAAAAAAAAACAATTGAGGAACAGGAATGAAATTAGGTAACAGGAATGAACATTGGCTAACAGGAATGTGTATCTATATGTTTATACAGGTTTGACTACATTTGTGGGCTGTCAATGTCCTCACTAATATTGTGAAACCTGATGAACACTGATTAGTGAGCCACGCCTCACTGATAAAAAAGTCTTATAAATCGGCCAAATCATGTTTTTAATCTAAATGTAGTGTTTTGCACATGTTTCTGCGAGGGTTATGTTTAGGGTAGGGTTATGAGATAATATGTCAATAACAAGGAATAATAATAATGAGAAAATATCATTAATCTTATAGAAAAACAGTGGAAGTCTATGAGATGCCCTCACTAATATAGTGAATCGCGTGTTTTTATGTGTTTTGCAGTGTGAGTTTGTACCTACTTAACAAAATTTTGGGGACAAATCTGTACTCAGAAGTGAGCTAAACCTGACAAAATCTCCTAAACCCTCCATTTAGGGACATCCTCATTTGTAAAAAAAATAAAATAATACTGGGTGGACTTGTGTTTCAGTCTCCATGGTTTGTGGGTTCTCTACATGTTCTTCTCATACATGCGTCTCAATCACTTGTGGACAACCTTGATTATGACCCTAAAACACACGTCTATCACAATAAATGACATTGCAATAGCTGTGACAATGTACTATTACGCTGTTACATTGACCATTGTGACCTGATAAGTAGAAATTGGCTAAATTCATACTTTATGTAGTCATACCTATTTTCCTTAGCCATATTACTCCACACAGCACATTGTCTTTGACATTAGATCCATTTCATGAACTAAAACTAGACCTGGAAGCAGGAGAGTTGCTTGTAGGGGAAAGGTGGGACTGGGTACAAGGGGTTTCGATCAAAGGGGAACTTTAAAATCAGGTGAATAGTATTATTATAGAGTAATATATCAACTAAGGCTACGTCCACATTAATAGGCTGAACACGCTTAAATCAACTTTAATGCGTATGCATAAAATGTAATAAAAGCTCATTGTGATGATGCAAGAAACCAGACATAAAGTTCTCACGTTATTCTTCTGGCACGATTATTTTATTAGTAAAAAATCGCACGACTCACTGGTACTTCCACACTCTAATTAAATGTAGTATGTGCCCAAATGTACCCAAAAATGAAAATTCTGTCATCATTTACTCGCCCTCATATGAAGGCATTATATGATGAACAGATTTTAGGCTTGTATTTACATTTAAACAATGATCGACACATATATAGAGCACATAATTTATGGTAAACCAAGAAATGTGCATGTGTGACAGTCTTTTCATAAGCCTTGGAAACTAGACCTGGATTCGTCTCATGCCTTAATGACATTTTTGGATCTTCCAAAGTTTGCTGTCATGGACTAATAACTCGATTTGTGTTTCGGAGATTAACCAATGTCTAATGGGTTTGGATCGACATGAGACTGAGTAAATGATGACATTTTTTGGCTAGTATAGAATCACAGTGATTTACTGGCATGAACCAACAGATGGTGACAAATCATAGCAGTTTATCATACAGAATCCGAAATCGCTCACATATATCAATGTTTTTGCCTATATTAATGTGTTGTATGTGTTTTTCACTCCAGAGGTGCAGCATGTCAGGAACTGCCCCATCGACTGCGCTTCCATCTACTATAATGGAGTGCGTCGGTCTGGGATCTACACTGTTGTGCCCTCACTGGGGGCCATGCCTGTGGAAGTCTACTGTGATATGGACACCGACAGTACGAAACCGCACGACACAGGCAATCATGACTGTCCAGGACTCAACAATAAGCATGAGCCCAGTGCTTTGTGCCAGTTGATGGTCCCGTTGGGCCAGTTTTTATGCCTTAATGCAAACCTATTTGAATTGCTGTGGCACAAAAAACTATAAAGTTAATGCATTTTTAATAATTATGCACAACTTTACGTATAGCTATATTATATTATATATATATATATATATATATATATATATATATATATATATATATATATATATATTTAACGAAACTACTACAAATTAATCTAAAATGATGTGTTTTTGTTATTTTATTAGCTTTTAAAAAAATATTGCTATTTAGGTTTATTTTTATGTCAGCTTTCAGTATTTGTTTTTATTTATTTCCAGTAAAAAAAAAAAATTGCCTCAACTTAAACTTAATTCAAGTCATTACTTCCAAGACAGTTTGTTAAATATCCATTTAGTTTAAGTTTTCAAATAATATTTATATTTTACTTTATTTCAAATAACAGTTATTAGTAGTTTTAGTTAACGATAACCACTCTGATAGATACATTTGTTTTTGGTGCTTGGACCAGTGAAAAAGTTCAAATCTGAACGTTTGCAGTTCACACCCACTAGACTATTAGACTATTTTTTGTTTTGAGGGAAATCTACTGTGGATGAATCATTCTTTTATTTTTACATTGTTTATTGAAAAAAAAATTGTGACTTACCATAGAAAATGAAATTCTGGTAATGAAAATCTAAATGATTTCCCTTTTTATGTCTAATGACACTAGAGTTTTGTGCTGAAATTGCACCAGTGGGGCATATGAGGAACCTCTCAGAGGTTTAAAATAGCATGTGCAATCTTTTTTTGATGACCTGCAAAACACTGTAGTATAATTTCTGTGGTCATAAGATGAAACCTAAATGACCTGGCGTGTCCATTAAACTCATAAAAAAAGATTTGATTGTTGAATGCTTGAAGGTATACTCATTTTACATTTTCTCCCCAATAAAAGCTTTCATTTGATCATTCAAGCACATGCATAATGTATGTCTCAGGTGGCGGTTGGACTGTGATCCAGCGCAGGCAAGATGGCTCCGTGAACTTTGACCGCAGCTGGAAGGAGTATAAGGAAGGCTTTGGAGACCTGCACACTGAATACTGGCTGGGAAATGAGCACATACATGACCTGACCAGCCAGGGAGACTATATGCTCCGTATCGACCTGGAGGACTGGAGCGGGAAACACAAGCATGCTGTTTATCAGAAATTCAGGTGAGGCACATCAATCACTGACTGACTGGAAGGACTTCAAATGGAGGTTCAATTAGTTCAATAGTGACTACACATCTGGCCTACACTGTAAAAAAGAAAAGTACAATCAACTTGTTTTCAACAATCAACTTAAATTACATTAAACTGACTTAAAGTATGATTCTTGCATAACTTGAAAATTGCTTAACTTATTTTGATGAGTTAAAGCAATGTAAAAACACATGTTATCATAACTTATTGATCATATAATTTATACAGTGTAGTGACTAAAAACCCTTCAAATCCTCGATGAATATCATTATGCTTGCGAGGAATCCATACTTAGTGTGTGCGTTTGCAGTGTGGAGGACGAGGCCACTCAGTACCGTGTGCATGTGACGGGCTTCAGCGGGACAGTGGAGGACTCCTTCAGCTGGTACCATGACAAGCAGGGCTTCAGCACACCCGACACAGGCAACATCTGTGCCGAGATCTCCCACTCCGGCTGGTGGTATAACCAGTGTTTCTACGCAAACCTCAATGGTATCTACTACAAGGTATGATGTGGCCTATTATAGGTTATAGACCTGTTGTAGGCTGTGTGGTAGATTTTTCCCTAAACCTAACCACCTGCTACCTTGGTCTCGACTCCAATCGATGTCCACCAACGTCTCCAATCAACGCTTAATTCTACCTGGGTCTTGTCTCCAATCGGCATCCTCCAACGTCTCCAATCGACGTTTAATTCTACCTGGGTCTCGTCTCCAATCGACGTCCCCCAACGTCTCCAATCAACATTTAATTCTATCTGGGTCTCGTCTCCAATCGACATCCCCCAACGTCTCCAATCGACATTTAATTCTATCTGGGTCTCTTCTCCAATCGATGTCCCCTAATGTCTCTAATCAACGTTTAATTCTACCTGGGTCTTGTCTCCAATCGACATCCCCCCACGTCTCCAATCGACGCTTAATTCTACCTGGGTCTTGTCTCCAATCGACGTCCCCCAACGTCTCCAATCATTTCGCTTAATTCTACCTGGGTCTCGTCTCCAATCGACGTCCCCCAACGTCTCCAATCGACGTCCCCCAACGTCTCCAATCGACGTCCCCCAACGTCTCCAATCGACGTCCCCCAACGTCTCCAATCGACGCCCCCCAACGTCTCCAATCGACGTCCCCCAACGTCTCCAAACGTCGCTTAATTCTACCTGGGTCTCGTCTCCAATCGACGTCCCCCAACGTCTCCAATCGGCGTTTAATTCTACCTGGGTCTCGTCTCCAATCGACGTCCCCCAACGTCTCCAATTGGCGTTTAATTCTACCTGGGTCTCGTCTCCGATCGATGTCCCCCAACGTCTCCAATCGGCGTTTAATTCTACCTGGGTCTTGTCTCCAATCGACATCCCCCAACGTCTCCAATCGGCGTTTAATTCTACCTGGGTCTCGTCTCCAATCGACGTCCCCAGACGTCTCCAATCAGCGTTTAATTCTACCTGGGTCTTGTCTCCAATCGACATCCCCCAACGTCTCCAATTGTCGTTTAATTCTACCTGGGTCTCGTCTCCAATCGACGTCCCCCAACGTCTCCAATCGGCGTTTAATTCTACCTGGGTCTTGTCTCCAATCGACGTCCCCTAACGTCTCGAATCAGCGTTTAACTCTATCTGGGTCTCGTCTCCAATCGACATCCCCCAACGTCTCCAATCGGCGTTTAATTCTACCTGGGTCTCGACTCCAATCGACGTCCCCCAACATCTCCAATCGACGCTTAATTCTACCTGGGTCTCGTCTCCAATCGACGTCCCCTAACGTCTCCAATCGACACTTATTTCTACCTGGGTCTCGTCTCCAATCGACGACCCCCAACGTCTCCAATCTACGCGCCCTAATGTCTCCAATCGACGCTTAATTCTACCTGGGTCTCGTCACCAATCGACGTCCCCTAATGTCTCCAATCGACGCTTAATTCTACCTGGGTCTCGTCTCCAATCGACGTCCCCTAACGTCTCCAATCGGCGCTTAATTCTAACTGGGTCTCGTCTCCAATCGACGTCCCCTAACGTCTCCAATCGGCGTTTAATTCTACCTGGGTCTCGTCTCCAATCGACGTCCCCTAACATCTCCAATCGACGCTTAATTCTACCTGGGTCTTGTCTCCAATCGACGTCCCCCAACGTCTCCAATCGACGCTTAATTCTACCTGGGTCTCATCTCAAATCGACGTCCCCCAACATCTCCAATCGTCGCTTAATTCTACCTGGGTCTCGTCTCCAATCGATGCCCCCCAACGTCTCCAATCGTCGCCTAATTCTACCTGGGTCTCGTCTCCAATCGACGCCCCCCCAGCGTCTCCAATCGACGGTTAGTTCTACCTGGGTCTCGTCTCCAATCGACGTCCCCTAACGTCTCCAATCGGCGTTTAATTCTACCTGGGTCTCGTCTCCAATCGACGTCCCCAAACATCTCCAAGCGACGCTTAATTCTACCTGGGTCTCGACTCCAATCGACGTCCCCTAACGTCTCCAATCGATGTTTAATTCTACCTGGGTCTCGTCTCCAATCGACGTCCCCTAACATCTCCAAGCGACGCTTAATTCTACCTGGGTCTAGTCTCCAATCGACGTTCCCCAACGTCTCCAATCGACGCTTAATTCTACCTGGGTCTCGTCTCCAATCGACGTACCCCAACATCTCCAATCGTCGCTTAATTCTACCTGGGTCTCGTCTCCAATCGATGCCCCCCAACGTCTCCAATCGTCGCCTAATTCTACCTGGGTCTCATCTCCAATCGACGCCCCCCAGCATCTCCAATCGACGTCCCCCAACGTCTCCAATAGAGGTTTAATTCTATATGGGTCTCGTCTCCAATCGACGTCCCCCAACGTCTCAAATCGACGCTTAATTCTACCTGGGTCTCGTCTCCAATCAACGCTTAATTCTACCACTTGTTCCCCTAACTAAATTATTTGCTTCCCTATCTGACTTGCTTCCTGTGCAGGTATAATCGACAAACAGACTTCAGCAAATGTCCTTTAAATGCTTTAATCACGGCAGGGAGAGTACTCGAGCAGTTCTCAGAACATCTCTCCCTTGAAGAAGCAAGGCCGGAGGATCTCAGACTAATTCCATTGAGAATCCCACTAGTAAACACGGATACAACAGTTTTTATAGACCTCATGTACCAGAGAAACGAGGGCGCTGCCATCTCTAGAATATTGTCTTTGAACTTCCGTTTTTGCGCTCACTCTGTATATTTCTATGGCATCGCTGTCCAGGAGTAATTAGCTGGTTAACTCTATTGTAGAGTTAACGAAAGTTATCATGAGCATTGTAATGTTTATAATAAGCATTGTAAAGCATATGTCTTAACAAATGGACCTTGTAAATTTTTTAAACGATCCGTTCATTCATAACTACGCAAGATCGCTGTGAAAATACAGACCGGAAGTCAAAAGACACAGGCTCAGCGCTGAAAAGGGGCGTGGCTACATAAGGTCTATTGAATAAGGTTATGGCAAAATGACATGATTCATCACATAATTTCCCCACAATTTGATTGGTTCTTCAAACTCTCCTGTTACTAAGATAGGAGCAAATTCTGTTATGGTTGATTACCAATTTCATGGTTTCAACAAGTTTAGACACCTGTCTAGTTTCATTTCCCATATTTGCTATTTTTACACTCACACAACCAAAGTCATGAGTTTTCAACTAAAAGGGAAACATACATTTCAAATTCAAAAGCATATGAATGTTGTTCCTGCAGGAAAACAAATGTTAGTTGAGTGATTAAAAAATCTATCACAGCTGTGAACCCAAAGGTTGTAGGTTTAAGCCCCAGAAGTGTTAAATCATGAGCTGCTGCTGCTTTTGAGCAAGACAATCGAATGCAATTGCATTTAAGACCTTTTTTTGATTATGATTAACATTTTTTATGGCTCTGTTATGAAATTATTGAACACTTTTTATGCGTTTTGGTCATTCATTTACAGGACAACAGCATTTTGGAGGCCTTGAAAATGCAAAATTTGTGAATTTGTGAAAAGTGACGTCATGCGGATGTGTATTACGTGTTCAATCTTTAGGTGCGTAGTTTTTTAGAATACAGTGCTTTTAATCCTTTTCGCAGATCTGTGACAACTTTGTCTTCTGTACGTGAAAAAAAACGGTAGGAAAGGAAAAACTTTTCAGATATATAATAAATATATTATTTTGCTAGGACATACATATCCAGATCATTATTTTTATTTGTCCGTCTTGATCGGTCCAAAGGCGGCATCCGATAGAACGGGTGAAGGTCTCTGCGTGTTACTGTCTTTCCGGGTGGCAAAATAATTTAATTCCATTTAAGCTTTTATCTGATTCTATTTTATCACGACCTCGAATTTAAGTTAGATTACAAATTGGTTATTGGTCAAGTATATAATAGTTAAATAGAACAATCAAATGTATTGCTAAACTGTTTACTTTTATTTTGCCCGTTCATATTAGGAAGCTCGCTCAGAGGTCCTCATGCCTTGTTTAACGCGGATCTCACGATCACAAGCTCGCCAGCTTCGGTCACCAAACAGAGGTAGTTGCTATATACCTGAGATCAGTCGCATTCACAGTTACACAATCAAAGATACTTTGGTATAGCCCTTGTGATTGCATACACTTGAAATTAAAGTAACATTTACTTTACTTCAGTAGAGGTATGGCCACTACCACAGATATACATCAACCAACTTTACTTGTCTTCTAACTTTACATGCCGTGGTTTCCCATGTACACGTCTAAAGTAACATTAAATTAAAACAGAGGTAAAACACACCCAGATCTAGGTTGGTCAAGCAGCACTTTTGCTGCCCTAAATGGAAATTCACTTCTTGTCTTGGCAAAACACGTACAATTGCGGTAACATACGAATCCGTTTAATCTACCTGGGAAAATGTAACAATGTAACAATTTATTATGTCAGGTAAATGTATCATGCCAATTTTATAATCAGTTCAAAGATAATAAATACAAAACATCAAATGCTCTGGAATAAAGAGAGAAGATGCGAACCTGACATTATAAAATACATGATGCGAAGTGCCTGCATACACTGCATCACGGGCTGATCTGAGTTACAAATTGCCTTGAGCCTCTTGTTGCATTTCTTTATATAGAGAGAAACTTCTTTCACATGGAAACATTTGCTAACAATGGGAATATGCATTCCGAGTTTACACCTTTTTGGGAGCAGAATGCCATTTGCCTGGAGGACCCACCCCTCCTCTATGTGCCAGTTATCTCTAAACTCTTAAGAACATTTTACCTGTTGGTTTACTTCTTTGGGAATGAGGTATTTGTACCAGTCGCACTGAGACATTTCAAATGAGACCAAACATGTATAATACTGATTGATAATTGTTCACACTAAATCATAGATTTTTTGGGTGAATATCTAGTGATCTCAGCGTGAGAGAGACACGACATGGGGGAGGTGATTGACTCGGGATGCTAGTTTCTCAAGAGAGTCAAATGTTAATTTCCAGGAAGGTCCTTTGTCTACTCAAGAGTTCCTCAACCAGACTGCCCGGCATTTCTCAATTCTTAAATTTTCAAAAACCTTAAAAACTTGTCGAAACGTCTCAGTTACGTATGTAACCCTCGTTCCCTGAGTAGGGAACGGAGATGTTACGTCGGATGACGACGAATGGGGTTTCGCTTAGAAAGCCAATCAACTTCGAGTATTACAAAATGAGCCAATGGCAAAGAAATGCCATGGGTCTGCGGAATTTGCATAGCGTATCTCCGCCCCAACTCGTGGGTATAAAAGGAAGACGCCGGCAACATGTAGATATGTTTCTTCACTGAAGAGCCAAGACTAAGCTCAGGCGATCCCCGCGGTACAGCGGAAAGTGGCAGGCAGACGTAACGTCTCCGTTCCCTACTCAGGGAACGAGGGTTACATACGTAACCGAGATGTTCCCTTTCGTTGTCACTCCAAGTTACGTCGGATGACGACGAATGGGGTTACCAGTCTAATCACGCCACCTTCTCGGCTGTCTTCCAGTGCCCTGCGTAAATCTGAGATCCTTGTCGTGAGACTGGCACGGACAAAGGACTCCTATTTAGCACAGGAATACCAAGGTACACAGGGGAGCATATCCCATAGCTTAGAGGAAATATGCAATTATTGCCAACCCAGAGGGGGGGACTTGGAAAATACACATATGACCCAGAGGGATGCATATGGAGAACACTGGGGTGTCCAGCCGCAGGTGGAATATTTCAACCCCAGGGGTGGCAAGGTGGCTTGCCAAGACACATGCTCAGAGGGCCTTACAGTGGAAATACACATGTGGGGGTCGCTCAGAGGAGAGACCATGCACACGGGAGGCACCTAGCCGACGCGCAGGCAATAGACACTGGCGCCGACGTCAGGAGTGCTGGAGGAACTCAGGGCTTTCGGAGAAGCTCACCTGAGGAGAAAATGCACGTATCCAGTCCGTGGAGTGGAATGGCGAGTAAGCGAAGACACCTGAGCGGGTCCAGTACTAGCTGGTTAAAGCGAGTACATGAGAGGACACTGGCTCCACTCAGAGATTGTAGAATCTGGCGAATGTGTTAGGTGTCGCCAAGCCTGCAGCTCTGCAGATGTCTGTTAGCGAGGCGCCATGCACTAGAGCCCAAGAGGATGCCACACTCCCACTTGGAGTGGGCAGTCACACCAAGGGGGCACGGTCGACCTTGCTGCTGGTATGCCAAAGCAATGGCGTCCACTATCCAGTGAGACAACCTTTGCTTGAAGAGAGCCTTTCCCTTCAGCTTCCCACCATAACAGACAAAGAGCTGGTCTGAGGTCCTGAAACACTGCGTCCTGTCTACATAGGCGCGGAGAGCGCGTACTGGCCAGAGCAGTGCCAAGGCTGGGTCTGCCTCCTCCAGGGGCAGCGCTTGCAGGTTCACCACCTAGTCCCGGAAGGGAGTGGTAGGATCCTTGGGCACATATCCCAGCCGGTGTCTCAGGATCACGTGAGAGTAAGCCGGCCCGAATTCCAGGCACGCTTCGTCAACGGAGAATGCGTGCAGGTCCCCTACCCTCTTGATGGAGGCCAATGCAACCAGGAGCGCTGTCTTCATAGACAGGAACTTAAGCTCCACTGATTGCAAAGGCTCAAAGGGAGCACTCTGCAGGGCAGTTAGAACCACTGAGAGGTCCCAAGAGGGAACAAGAGGAGGGCGAGGAGAGTTCAGTCCTCTCAGGAACCTGATGATCAGGTTGTGCTTCCCAACGGACTTACCTTCGACCGGGTCATGGTGTGTGGCAATAGCGGCAACATAGACTTTCAGGGTGGAGGGAGACAGCCTTCGCTCCAACCCATCTTGAAGGACGGAAAGCACGACACTAATCGAACATCTCCGGGGGTCTTCTCGGTGAGAAGAGCACCAGTTGACGAAGAGGTTCCACTTCAACGCATAGACGTGTCTAGTGGACGACGCTCTAGCGGAAGTGATGGTAGCCACCACCGCTGGTGGTAGGGTACTCAAACCTGCCTCGTCCCGTCCAGGATCCATACGTGGAGGTTCCAAAGACCGGGACGAGGGTGCCATAGGGTGCCCCGTCCCTGAGAAAGGAGGTCTTTCCTCAGGGGAATCGGCCAAGGAGGTGCTGTCGCGAGGAGTACTAGTTCGGAGAACCAGGTCCGGGCGGGCAGTACGGCGCGACCAGAATGACCTGCTCCTCGTCCTCCCTGACCTTTGCACAAGAAGGCTCACTGGGGGAAACGCATATTTGCGGCCCCGCGGCCAGCTGTGCGCCAGTGCATCCGTGCCGAGCGTGCCCTCGGTCAGGGAATAAAACAGGGCGCAATGGGTTGAGTCGTGAGAGGCAAACCGATCTATCTGTGCGTCCCTGAACTGGTCCCAAATCAGCTGAACCGACTGGGGATGGAGTCGCCAATCTCCCGGGAGGGGCTGAAGCCGTGAGAGCTCGTCGGCTGCACAGTTCAGGGCTCCGGGGATATAAATGGCATGAAGCGACCTCAGATGCTTCTGACTCCATATGAGGAGGTGGCGGGCGAGTTGCGTACGGCGGGAGCGTAGACCATCTTGATGGTTGATGTACGCTACAGTGGCGGTATTGTCTGAACGGACTAGTACGTGTTGGTTCTTGAGCACGGCCCCGGAAGCGGCGCAAAGCAAGACGTACAGCCAGCAACTCGAGGCAATTGACATGCCAGAGGCGTCGGGGTCCTGTCCAGGAGCCCGCGGCAGCACGTCCATTGCACATGGCACCCCAGCCCGTGGAGGAGGCATCTGCCGTTACAACAACATGCCGCGAAGCTCGTTCCAGGGGCACTGCGGCCCGTAGAAAACTGAGGTTCGACCACGGGGTGAGGTCTGACGGCAGGTCGAAGTAACTGTTACTCGGAAGGTGCCGTGTTGCCATGCCCACCTCAGGACTCTGTCGCGAAGCCAAAGCTGAAGCGGTCTCATATGAAGCAAACCGAGAGGCTTTGTTGCAGCTGCAGATGCCATATGCCCCAGGAGCCGCTGAAAAAGTTTCAGTGGAACCGCACTCTTGCCCTCGAACTGTCTCAGACAAGTCAGCAGTGACTGCACGTGCTCGCTCGTAAGCTGCGTGGACATGGCGACCGAATCGATATCCATACCAAGAAAAGAGATCCTCTGCACGGGGCAAAGTTGCTCTTTTCCCAGTTGACCCGAAGGCCCAGACGAGCTAGGTGCTGGAGCACTAGGTCCCTGTGTTTGCAAACCTGGTCTCGAGAGTGAGCTAGGATCAGCCAGTCGTCGATATAGTTCAGGATGCGAACCCCGTGTTCCCGAAGGGGAACAAGGGCTGCCTCGACGACCTTCGTGAAGACGCGAGGAGACAGGGCTAGTCCGAATGGGAGAACCGCGTACTGGTATGCCTGCCCCTCGAAAGCAAACCATAGGAACGGTCTGTGTCGAGGCAGAATGGAGACATGGAAGTAGGCGTCCTTCAGGTCAATTTCTGCAAACCAATCCTGGGGCCGCACACATTCGAAAATGCGTTTGGCAGTGAGCATCTTGAACGGCAGCCTGTGAAGGGAACGGTTCAGCACGCGCAGGTCCAGGATTGGCCGTAACCCACCGGTTTTCTTTGGGACAATGAAGTACGGGCTGTAGAAGCTGGTCCTCATCTCGGCCGGAGGGACGGTCTCGATCGCACCCTTCGCCAGCAGGGTAACGATCTCTGCTCCCATGATAGGGGCGTTGCCACCGACCAAAGTGGAGCGGACTCCCCTGAAGCGGGGAGGAGACCGCGCGAACTGAATCGCGTAGCCGAGCCTGATCGTCCGCGCGAGCCTGCGGGACAGGAGGGTAAGCTCTAGCAAGGCTCCCAAGAACTGTACCAGCGGGGTCATACGGACCACAGACTTCCCACCGGTGGTGCAGCAGGGCGGAATGACTGGCCCAGACGTGGACGGGATAGCGGCCCGGTGTGGGGGCACAGTCATTAACCGCGCCCTGACAGAGGAGACCAGGGAAGGATGAACGTTCCACGAAGGTCTGCTCTGCCAGGGGGCTGGCGACAGAGGCGGATGAGAGCGGCACGGTCCGGGGACGGCGCGCACTGTCAACCGGCTCTGGGACAGAGGAGGACGAGGGGTGCACGGCTCGGGGGCGGCGCACCATGTCGTCCGTGAACTCTGTGTGCTCAGGGATGAACATGTCACTTCTTGCTTTAACCACATAAGGGTTCTGGCCCCCGGGGGTGAGCAGCAAGGAGTGGAAAACAAAGGAATCTCCCCCGGTGGAGGAGGAGATGGACTGCTACCATCTCCTGAGAAGTGACCATCATCCCTGAGCAGCCCGTCTCAAAGGCGCCGCTTGGCCAGGCGTTTAGTGGGGGGCGGGGCAGGAGAGGGCTGTGGCGTCCCCCTGCGACCTCCAGAGCCAGCCTGGGTCAACGGGCAGGGTGGAAGGCGCGGGAGGGCGCCTTCGGCGGTGGGCAGACTGAGGGATCTGAGCGGACGGCGGGGCCGTCGGGGCAGAATATGCCTCAGTCTGCTCATGGGCGGTTGAGAACTGTTGTACAGCCCTGAACCGCACCGCCGAAGGATATGGGCCTGGGATATGAGGACCTGGGATATGAGGGTGTCGGGCAGACGGGACCGCCGGACATCCTGCACATCGGACAGGTTAAGCCACAGGCTTGAATGGTGTACATCACCTGACCCAGGGAGCGTGCGGCCACTTTCGTCGCTCGGGGAGCAAGGTCAGTGGCGGCGCGCAGCTCGATGAAGAGCCCTGGGTCAGTCCTGCCCTTCTGCATGTCCATGAACACCTGGGCCAGGAAGACCAGCAGAATGGCCATGGCATGCAGTGAGGCGGCTGCCTGTCCTGGGCGCTATAGGATTTCGCCACAAGTGTAGACGATAAACTACAGGCTTCGGACGGGTGCTTAGGATCGCGCCGAGAAGAAGCACTCTGAGGACACAGTTATTTTAGTATCACAACAGAGCGTTCAATCGGGGGAACCCAGTGTACCCATGATCAGTGGCCATGGGAAGGAAGGGTGGAGGAGATCAACGAGGGATCGCTGGAAGACATGGGGGTCTTCGAGGATTTCGAGATCTCCTGATGCACATCCGGGAAGAAAGGTATTGGGGTTAGACAGCGACGAGAGTCAGCGGCCACGCCAAAACCAATCGTACAGCAGCGAGTGCTCAGGACAGGGTGGAGGGTTCCACCCCAGTCCGATGCTCGCAGCGGCCCGGGAAAGCATGGCCGTCATCTCAGGATCTGACTCGACAAACGCCATATGCACACCCGAAAGTGGCAGCACTGTCAAATCTTCACTTCCTGAAGATTCTTGCCCGCCCTGTGATGCTGCGATGGACAACAGATCCGATTCTGGAACGTCAAAGGAAACTCGCGGGGGGTCCTAAGACGGGCCCGCGGGCGTCACGTGATCGTTCACGGGTTGCGTCAATGAAGAGGGGGGCGTGGGGCACGGACAGATAGGGCTAACCCAGGCGTGCGAGCTCTTTTGTGAGAGAAAAGAAACTTTGAAAGTGTTGAAGCGCCCGGGGAGAAACACACTCACTGGCAATCCACTGCACAGATAAGCAGGAAGCGCGCACTCGCCGGGAGATCGCCGTCACACTAACTACAGAGAATCTCGCTCGTCTGTAAGAAGCTGACCGTTCAGAGATGGCTTGTGGAGTGAAGAATTAACTTGGCTCCGAAGCGAAAACATATCTGGATGTTGCCGGCGTCCTCCTTTTATACCCACGAGGTGGGGCGGAGATACGCTATGCAAATTCCGCAGACCCATGGTATTTCTTTGCCATTGGCTCGTTTTGTAATACTCGAAGTTGATATGCTTTCTAAGCGAAACCCCATTCGTCGTCATCCGACGTAACTCGGAGTGACAACGAAAGGGAACTTGTTTTTCTTTTTTTGCAAATTGTACATATATATATATATATATATATATATATATATATATATATACCATTTTTTTTTTTTTTAAACATGCTAACACATAGTCATCATAGTCCACAAAAGTATGTTCTGTGGTATGATTTCCAGTTTTATTCCGAGTTTTTAAACTCAGGACAATTAAACTAACTAGACATTTTAGAGCTCACAAAAATTCCAAAATAAATTTTAATCAAGAAAATCATAATCATCATAAAAGATGTGCATTCAAGTGATTGTCTGAATAAATGCATTTAAAAAGTGACAAAGTATATAGATATCCTCACATTTGAAGCTAAAGGATCTTTGATGATGTCTAAGTGTTCTGTCATCCTGATCGACAGGGCGGCCGCTACTCTCCGAAGGGGAAGAACCCTCTTGGGCCGGACGGTATCGTTTGGTACACCTGGAAAGATTCAGATTATTACTCTCTGAAGAAGGTCAGCATGATGATCCGACCCAGAACCTTCCGACAGCATCTGTCACCCTGAATCAGGCCCGACCAATGAGCTCGGGCTCATGACGTCAACCAGCCAATCACAGTTCTCAGAGCCACAGCGATGCAGGGATGCATGGAGTCTTTCATGGTTATACAGTGAAAAATGTGTGTATGGACTGGTTCATTTCTCTGAATGTACTCAAACGAGGCCATTTTTCCAGCAGGTTTATACCAGAGTGAAGACTAGTGAAGGACTGCTGCTGAAAATGTAAAGTCAGTGTTTGCCATTCAGTAAGCCTATGTGTTACATGCCTATATTTTATATACCTATGGTTTTAAATCTTTTGACTTATTTTATAAATGTGTATTAAAGTAGATTTCATTTCTATAGAGTACAATGGGACAAAAGGCCCCTTTTTCTCCCAAAACACTAAATAGCAACAAACACCCCACTGCAGTTTCTTCACCACTGGGATCACCTTAATGAACCCAAACTTTTTAGTCCTTTTGTTTTGAAATATAAAAATATATGTTTAAAATATTGCATAATTATGTAGACTATTTTGATTGGGGAAAAAATACTTCATAAAAGGATAGTATTTGGTTAAAAAAACAAAAAGCCTCCTAATTGAAGGGGCTGTCAGGTAAAAAAAAGCCAAAGACCGAAGCCAAAATCACTGTAGCACAAACACATTTCCTTTGTGAAATATAGCCTATCTGCAATAATAATGTAAGTTCCTGATGTACACTCTAACGTACTAAAAGCAAGAAATTGTATAGTAATAAAATACCTGAGTGTTTATGAAATGCCAAAAGTGACTGCAATAAACGGGAAATTATAACCTTTGTTGAAGGGATTATTTTGAATATGTAGGACTTTTATTTATTTCTCTGGTATTATACATTTTCATTGCATAATGATTTCTGTTCTAATGTGAGATTAAGTAACCACAAAATCACTCAAAAAGGTCTTATTGGTGTGTAAAGCACATTCAGACAAACAGCACGAGACGGCCTAAAAACAGCTGACTTGCGAGTCTCGGTCTCCAAACCTTGAGAGCCGATTGGCTGTTAACCAACAGCGCTTAAAGCGTCACTTCGCCGATTTTCAACCCGCTTTGTATTGTTACAATGGCGGTAGTATATGTAAATGAACAATGTTTACTTTGTGTTTCGCCAAGACACCGGCGGACTTTTGGCAGCTTCAGGTCTTTTGTAAAAACTGATTTTTCGTCAGATCGAAAGAGGGTTATTAATTACGGAGCCTCTAATTGACATGTTGGTCAAAAAAGTGCATTTTGGGTATTCTCCAGCAGTTGAGCGTACACTCGTTATTGCAGTGCATTATGGGATTGAATGAGTGCACTCGATAATGTCAACTAAAAATGCCTGTCCCCTGAAATAATGCCCTATTTAAGGTATAGGTGGCAATTCCAGACTCCGTATGCGCGAGTGTCTGTCTAAAAAGGAATGCTGTGTATATAACAAAGACAAAACAACTGCATTGCATAGCATACAATTCAGTATTTATTAAATCATAATCTCAATTTTGTCATTCTGTGTGCAAAAGACTTGGGAACACTGCTATACATATAAAATATACGAACAACTGGAAAACATGCACCTGACGGAGTATAATTTCACTTTTACAGGATAAGAAATGGGTGAAAATTGCACTGAGGTGGAAGCATCAAACGGAGCATTATCTCTGTCTCTAAGGGGAAAAAGGACCAGCCCTCCTGAAATCACCTCCAGGACCATCTAGTGAAAACGATTGGGTTGTTTTTGGCCAAATACACACAGGATGATGCACCTCAAAGGCCATAGTAAAGTGCAGTGGATAAAAAGCATGTTGTTTTGAAGGGTCTCTACAAAAGAAGGCACAATGAAACAAGGCTAAGCCTCAGAGTTCAAAAGATATGTTCAGATCACTTGTATAAAAGTTGTACATTACATTATCTCTTTCAATGCATGTTCATATTTATCTTATATCAAAACTACAAGGGTCATAACAAAATGTGGAACATCCAAATTAACAACCAGACAATTATAATAATTAAAGCCCCCATATAATATGATTCTTTCGACAATCTGCTGTTTAAAAATACTTGAGCTTGGCCAGTTTTCACGCAGGAGCATGCTTTCTGAGACGCTATCTTTGGCCTGAGATCAACAGGATATTTGTATGGCACTGACATCATGACACAAATAACAGGAATAGAAAAAACAGAGCAAGAATAATCCTGTAAGAGGAACAGAAAACGAAGAGACAACGAGGCAGCTTCCGGACGGCGCTCCACTGTTACATGGTAGTGAACCGACTGTGAGCGTGTCGTAGTTTCTCTGCAATCTGCCAAAACACACACCATTTTAATGACTTTAAAAGTTACAGAACGTCCATAATGTTTGGATATGTTACTGTCATTTACTGTCACTTTACCATCTCGTAGAATTTGACTTGCTCCTCCAGGTACTGCTGCATCACCCTGTTGTAGTCATAGATACGGTTGCTATGGAAGTGGTTCATCTCCGCTGTAAAGAGGACAGAAGTGTTAAAGTCATCATGTAAAAGTTTCCAGCTGTGTGTATAAAGGCTTGATCACTGACACTACAAACACCAGATTGTGTGTTGTGTTGGGTTAACACTATTTCTGTCCCATCAATTCACAGGATTTTCTTCCTTTTTAAATAAATTATTATTTGTAGAAAAATACTAATTAATAAATCCAGACTGAGATTCACACAAACTCCAAATTACAATAGAGCTAAAATAATAACATTAGAGAAGTAAAGAGAGAAATAATAATAATATAAAATACTGTTCAAATATTTTTCAGTACAATATTTTAGAAAGAAAATTAAATTAAAAGTGTGACAGTAAAACATTTATAATATTACAAAAGATTTCTATTTCAAATAATTTCTTATTCTTCAAAGAATCATGAATTTTTTTTATTACAATTCCCCAAAAAATATTAAACTTTTTTCAACATTGATAATAATAATAAATGTTTCCTGAGCAGTAAATTAGCATATGATAATGATTTCTGAAGGATCATGTGACACTGAAGACTGGAGTAATGATGCTGAAAATCCAGGTTTGATCACAAGAATAAATTATATTTTACTACATATACAAATAGAAAAAGTGTTTTTACTTTGTAATATTTCTGTTTTTACTGTATTTTTGATCAGATAAATGCAGCCTTGGTGAGCTTAAGAGAGTTACAGGATTTATACAAATATAGGATGTTGTACTGCATTTAACTGTGTATATAGTATAAAATATGTAATGCATACATACATTAAAATACAGTATAACAATCCATTCACCTATTTTCCACAATTGCAGATAGCATAATAAAATACAATTTACTTTTTTTTTTTATGTCTGCAATTTGTCCACACATTTGAACTGTGCATATACAGAAAAATGTATATTAAATAAAGAAAAATGTCCTGGTCTGAAAATCACACTGCAGAAATTCCATAATATTTCCAGGTTTTCCAGCCCGTGGGAACCCTGTAATTAACTATTAACTCTATAATTTTCAACAGTCTCAATGGAGATAAACTAATTTTGTCTCCAGCGTTCTAATATCGTGTTAACATCATGTCACAATTAGAGTAATTATGACTCTCCAACTTGTAAAAACCATTCACATCAAACTTATTAGTTATGTGATTAACTGCAATACTGTATATATATATAAAGGTGGTTACAGTGTCTAAATGATTTTTGGGGTCAGTGCAAGTAGGTCACAGTACCTTGCAGAGCGTATGACATGGTGCTGGCACGTTTAAACATGACGGTCTTATCCGAGGCGCTGATTTTACCGGCGGCCACTAGTTTATCGCCTTCCTTGACCTTCTCTATGGCGGCCTGTGCAAGAGAAAGACGCCCCAAGATGCAGTGAGCCAAATGAATACTCCGATTTTCTGTGCTTGAGTGAGTCTTTTAATAGATTCAATGGCTGTTCAAACACCTAGTGAGCTTTCTAAAAAGTCACTTATGCAGTTATAGGATGGTCTGCTCACTAGGTTTTAAAACAGTGTGTCTATAAGAATGAAAAGAGACATGGTGAGGGTAGTAGTTCTTTCTTTTACCTTATGAACTCCGATAGTGTCAGGAAAGCATCCCAGAAGACCTTTGTACTCATTGTTGGTTTCCATTAAGAAGTGAAGGTCTTTCCTAGGCTAGAAAGAGATGGACAAAACTAAATGATTAAAGCAGATAGCGCACAAACACACCCAGGGTCACTTCATTCAACAGCTTACGAAAGGGTTGTGTCACTCAAACACATGTACGTACACACACACACACACACACACAGACACACACACACACACGAATTCAACTGGACAAAAACAACCATTAACCGTGGGAGAAAATAGCTAACTAAAACAATTATTTCCCTTACAACTAGACTCAAATAATCTTTAAGCAAAAGGCAATTCATGTAAGAAATCAGCATTAAATGCAGGTGTAAAAAAAAAGTTCAGATTTAGAGGTAGTCAGTAACATTGCATTTGTAGTGTAAACACTAATACACTACAGGTAGAATCTGTCTGTTATTAAGCTGCAGTTTTAAACGTAATATCTTTATAGACACGTTCACTAAATCACATGAAGGGTTAACGGAGCTCGGAAAATATTCAATGTTACACTGGCGCCACAGGACCATTTCCCAGACGAGTCCTTCCGACCAATCAGCGTTTGGAGGCCAAACAACCACCAAGTTTTCACTCACTGATACCGATGGAGATGAACAGCACAAGGCTGAATGACTGTGGACGGGCATGAGGCTGAACACTCACACAACTACGCTTTCCTTCACCTATATAGCAGCTTTTAGGGTCCTGGTCATCCTTTCTAGGTTCATTTTGAAATTACCATACATATACTACTGTTCAAAAGTTTGGGGTCCGTCAATTTTTATATATATATAAATGATGTGTACATTTATTCAGCAAGCATTAAAGGGTTAGTTCACCCAAAAACTTTAATTCTGTCATCATTTACTCTTTCATGCCGGTGAAAAACCTGTAAGACTTTCATTCATCTTCAAAACACAAAGATATTTTTAATAACATCGGAGCAGGGACGTGCAGAGAGTTCCTCAGGGGCTCCAATGTAAAAAAGGGGCATATATACACTCACCTAAAGGATTATTAGGAACACCATACTAATACTGTGTTTGACCCCCTTTCGCCTTCAGAACTGCCTTAATTCTACGTGGCATTGATTCAACAAGGTGCTGAAAGCATTCTTTAGAAATGTTGGCCCATATTGATAGGATAGCGTCTTGCAGTTGATGGAGATTTGTGGGATGCACATCCAGGGCACGAAGCTCCCGTTCCACCACATCCCAAAGATGCTCTATTGGGTTGAGATCTGGTGACTCTGGGGGCCATTTTAGTACAGTGAACTCATCGTCATGTTCAAGAAACCAATTTGAAATGATTCGAGCTTTGTGACATGGTGCATTATCCTGCTGGAAGTAGCCATCAGAGGATGGGTACATGGTGGCCATAAAGGGATGGACATGGTCAGAAACAATGATCAGGTAGGCCGTGGCATTTAAACGATGCCCAATTGGCACTAAGGGGCCTAAAGTGTGCCAAGAAAACATCCCCCACACCATTACACCACCACCACCAGCCTGCACAGTGGTAACAAGGCATGATGGATCCATGTTCTCATTCTGTTTACGCCAAATTCTGACTCTACCATCTGAATGTCTCAACAGAAATCAAGATTTTTCCAGTCTTCAACTGTCCAATTTAGGTGAGCTCTTGCAAATTGTAGCCTCTTTTCCTATTTGTAGTGGAGATGAGTGGTACCCGGTGGGGTCTTCTGCTGTTGTAGCCCATCCGCCTCAAGGTTGTGCGTGTTGTGGCTTCACAAGTGTTTTTCTGCATAACTCGTTTGTATCGAGTGGTTATTTCAGTCAAAGTTGCTCTTCTATCAGCTTGAATCAGTCGGCCCATTCTCCTCTGACCTCTAGCATCAACAAGGCATTTTCGCCCACAGGACTGCCGCATACTGGATGTTTTGCCCTTTTCACACCATTCTTTGTAAACCCTAGAAATGGTTGTGCGTGAAAATACCGGTAACTGAGCAGATTGTGAAATACTCAGAACGGCCCGTCTGGCACCAACAACCATGCCACGCTCAAAATTACTTAAATCACCTTTCTTTCCCATTCTGACATTCAGTTTGGAGTTCAGGAGATTGTCTTGACCAGGACCACACCCCTAAATGCATTGAAGCAACTGCCATGTGATTGGTTGATTAGAAAATTGCATTAACGAGAAATTACACAGGTGTTCCTAATAATCCTTTAGGTGAGTGTATATATATGCAAAAACCTCTAAAAGCCACCTCTGTCAAAGATGCTCTCCGCACATATTATACGTTCATCTAATACTCTCACTTCAAACTCACTAAATCCCAGCCTCAGCTTATTCAGAAATGTTGGTACTTTGGTAGAAACCTATACATAGGAGCCTGATAAAAATGTCAATATTAAACAAAAACTTTAGAAGGACTAAGAGGCTTTTGCATCTGAAGTCTTCATATATATATATATAGTATTATAAGTATATAAGTATAATAGTATACAGGTATAAGTAGCCTACCAGCCAGAAGTTTGGACACAACTTTTTTTAAATGTTTTTGAAAGAAGCCTTTTATGCTCATCAAGGCTGCGTTTATTTGATCTAAAATACAGAAAAAACAGTAATATCGTGAAATATTACTACAATTTGAAATAATTGTTTTCTATTATAATATACTTATAACCTTTGAAACTTTTTTCAGGATTCTTAGTTAAAAAAAACAGCATCTTAAAATAGAAATAATTTGAACCAATATGCACTACTGTTCAAAAGTTTGGGGTCAGTCATGTTCTTTTCTTCTTTCTTTTTTTCTTTTTTAAGAAATTAATACTTTTATTCAGCAAGGATGTGCTAAATTGATTAAAAAAGTGACAGTAAAGACTTATAAAATAATTTCTATTTTAATTTAAATGTTGTTCTATTTAACTTTTTATTCATCAATGAATCCTGAAAAAAAGTATGACAGGTTCAATAAAAAAACTGTTTCCAACATTGATAAAAAATGAGCATATTATAATGATTTCTGAAGAATCATGTGACACTAAAGACTGGAGTAATGGCTGTTGAAATTCCAGCTTTGCATCACAGAAATAAATGATATATTTTTTTGAAGTATATTAAAATAGAAAACTATTATTTTAAATTGTAATATTTTTTTCTGTATTTTTGATCAAATAAATGCAGGCTTGATGCACATAAGAGACTTCTTAAAAGAAAAAAATTGGACTACTATTTTACTGTACTATTATACTAATGCTGCATAACTATCTATGCTAGCATAATTATGTTTACTGCATAGTAAACAGTCTATACTTAGACAAAATACAAGTGACTCTAATACTACTTACCATTAATGCTACTTTTGGTGCTGGTTTTGTGCAGTGCTTTGTAGTGTATGAACATCCATTGTTTCACAGATTACGCAGATTCAGATCGCTTCAATGTAAATTCGTCTGTCCGTGTAATTTTCAAACGATTTATGAATGACCAGAAAATTACGCTCCACTTCACATTTTCCAATGACATTTTAACTTGTTGTACCAGATGCGAAACAGGCTTCAATGAATTATGTAATATTTTAATTTATTTAAATTGATTTATTTAATTGACACACTACCTTTTATAATTGAAAAAAAGTAAAAAAATTGCCGTCAAGCCATATAGGCCTACTCACTGAAAGAACCATATTTGGCTCGAGAGCATTGGTTTTTCATTTCATAGGGTTGGTAAAACACATTTTTTCGAAGGCTTGATTGTGTTTGTGGGGTGCACTGTAATGTGTTCATGCTTCGTTTTTAAAAAATTGCATTATTTTTCATATATTTCACCTTTATTCTACACTGCTCTGCCCCTACTTGTAAAAACGGTCTGATGGTTTCCGGGTTCTGTGAAGCCAGTCCCTCAAAACTATGCAATGGGCTCAGATTGGTTAGCTGGCCCAGTGTGTTGTGATTCGCTAACCGCCTAGTGCTCGTCTCCCGGAAACGTCACGCCCCTTGCCTTAACCGGTAGTTTGCGCTTTGGTGTATTATAAACGATGGCGTCAATCGGACCCATAGAATGCTAGCGAAGATGATCGAGCAGAACCTGTTAAAGAACGGCTGTTAAACGACGTTTCAGAAAGGTTTGTTTTTTGTTGATGTTTCCGTCTCATTTCTTTTTAGATACGCTGTAATTAAATTGTACTAATTATTATAGTATTACAAAAAATAAGCTTCATATTAATAAACAAGAATTTCATATAATCGTCCTAACAAATTAAATACTACAGTCCTCAAAGGGATTTTTTTGAGTAAAGACTGCAGATCTATAGTGATCGTTTCTGACTGTATGCCACCGTTACTCTTGTATTTTTAGAACGATTGTAGCCAAATATCTGTCGCCAGAACTATTAACCCAAAACACTAAACATTGGCTTTAACGTTACTACAGTAAGTTAGCCAAATCAAACACAGAACCATGTTAAGCATGCCTGTAGATAAACATGAAAGCTCTAATCAAAGAATAATTTACACTAATTCCAAGTTCCCTGAGATTTAAAAAAAGTTTGTAACGTTAGGTATGAATGAACATTTAACAAGCTGGTTTGCAGAGCCAAAACAGCGTTGTCATTTGTTTACTTCCTTGCTACAACGTACAATTAACAATACGAACTATTACAGGAAAACACATCGACGAAAAATAAATAATACGTACAGGTTGTGGCCCGTAAACAACAGCTTCTGTTCTTACAGTTGGAACTGCTCCATCTTTCAGCACAAGCCGATGTGCGAATCCTGCATTGAACTCGTGAAGATTGTGAAAGCTTTCCTCCGTAACATGTGCAGCACAGAGAGCGAGATTTGGGTCATAATTATGAGGGACCGAGTTAAAACTACATTTTAACCATTGATCCCGAACTCCCGTGACCCTAGGAAGGCTGAACAAAGCGGACCTGCAATCCGGATGGAAATAACAGCGTTTCGACGGCATTGCGACAACAACAGCCTACTAACGTTATACCACAACAACTCTTCTCCAAAACAGCAATATAAAATGGCCTCGCCCCGCTTATTAAGTATTCTCGGAGGAGGGGTTTATGTAAATAATGGGTTAGTGACGTCAGCAATCCTGGAGGAATGTCGTGTAGTCCCAACCGGCCGTTTGCTGTAGTCCTTTGAAATTGATTTCTTTAAAAGCAAATATCTCCGTTTGCTTTGAACTTTGAGCGCTGCAACAGCAACATTACACACTAACTAAAGTTAGAAAAGTGAAACTGTGTTTTACCACCCCTTTAAAAATGAAAAAAATAATTTAAAATTAATAAAAAAAATGTTTAAAATTAACCTTTGTTAAGGTTGGGCCTGCCTGCCGTCCACACACACACACACACACACACACACACACACACACACACACACACACACACACACACACACACACACACACACACACACACACACACAGACACAGACACAGACACAGACACAGACACAGACACACACACACACACACACACAGACACACAGACACACAGACACACACACACACACACACACACACACACACACACACAACCGGAGTTTACAACCGTCGAAAACAGAGACGGACCTCTTCAGTCACACGCAAGCAACGACACCTCAGACTGACAGAAACGTAAAAATAAACATGAATTTAGGCTACTTTAGTTCTGTAAACATTGTCATGTTATTTATAATCAAATGCATTTTGTTTTATTGACCACAATAGTATCATTGATATTTGTTTGAGAACGGCACTTTTGATTCATTCTGAAAAAGGGCAGGGGCTCGAGCACATTTTAATATACAGTATATTGAAATAGAAAAAGAGTTATATTAAATTGTAACAATATTTCTCAATATTACAGGTTTTACTGTATTTTTATTCAAATAAATGCAGCCTTGGTGAGACTTCTTTTGATTTTTTTTTTAAATGTCACTGACCCCTAACTTCTGAACGGTAGTGTAATTTCTGGGTTGCCAAGATTGTTTTGATATATAGACAGCTACGTTTCCCCTATCACGTAAAAGGTTAAGATGCATAACTTCCTGATATAAGAGAGAACTGAGACGTTCTACAGTATTTTATTCAAGGATTTCAATACCTGCTCCGACACCATCTGAGCGATCTCTTCGTAGGTCTTTCCTGCGGCCGTCAGTGCGTCTGTGAGCGCAGCCTCTCCTGCGGTTCAAACACAACCACACGTTCAGGATGATAAAAACAGACTAAAAGTTGAACATCTGTAACACAAAGACTGCTGTTCGAATCTCAAGCGAGGAGACGATCCTGCTTCATCACCATAGTGCCCTTGTCTAAGCTTTCAGGGATACTACTTGTTCAAAGTTTCTTGGTACAGGGGGAAAAAAAGAAGCTAAACAACATTAACAGGGAACAAGAAGGTGTTTGATAAAGTTCCTCAGAACTACACCAGATGGTAAACAGTGAACTTTTTTTTTACCTCATTGACTTTCTTTATTAAGAGGAACCGAATAGTTTCTGATACCTTCATATCCACTGCTGATGAACACTGAGGACAGGTTTTGGAAAGCTTTGCCAATGCGTTGATATTCCTTTGGAAGGGCTGAGAAAAACAAGCATAACAGGAAATAAGACTAATCAGCCAGAGTGTGATATTTCATTTGCTGAGATCTTTATAAAATCACAATACACTCCATCAGAATATAGTTTGGACAGTGAACTATGAGGCGTGAACTAAGTACAAAATCGCAGAAACAGGCAAATCTGGCTTTTTCTCAACAAAGTGACAGTTAAATGAAATGTGGAACCATATATATACATACATACACAGTATATAAGGGGTGTAGCGGTAAACAAACATGACGGTTCGGTACGTACCTCGGTTTTTAAGTCACGGTTCGGTACAGCAGGGGTAGAAAACTGAACACAAAATTGCTTCTTTTTTTAATTAAACTGTTTTGTTTTTTTAAACAAATGTATATGGGTTTAATTCATTGGTTCCGAAACCTGTCCTGGAGGATCACCAACACTGCACGTTTTCTTTGTCTCCCTAATCAAACACACCTGATTCAACTCATCAGCTCATTATCACATGGGTTAGGTGTGTTTGATTAGGGAGACAAAGAAAACGTGCAGTGTTGGTGATCCTCCAGGACAGGTTTCGGAACCACTGGTTTAATTGAAATAGTTTTTTTATCCTTAAGAAAATTAAATATAATAGAATTTATTAATTAACTAAGCTATCTTAGCTAACGCTAAAAAATATATGGGGAGCCCTTAATTACACATTACTATAATATTAAAGGTTACAATTAACAACAGTGCCCAAATTATTAAATTTAGTTGCTATTTATTTTTAGATTTAATAATCAACACTCAAATAAAAAATATGTACTGTAAATTGCACATAAGGCAGGTTTTGTATTAACTTCTAAGTCAAATTCTAGTTAATTTTCTACTCCAATTCATTTTTGAAATATAACCTTACACAGTGCCTGTCATAACTTGCTTTCATGACAAATGTATTTAAACATACATTAAATAATCAAGACATTACTAACAGGTTAAGTAAATATAATGATTAGGCTAATATAGTGCATATCTGAAATGCTTCTGCTTAGAGTTAAACCTGCTGTCGACACTAAATGCCCGAGGTAAATGTAATGCCACATGAGATAATATTTTCTTAAGCGGTTTTATTGATATCTTTCCGCAGTTGAAACACTGGTTGAGAGATGTAAACAATTCGATCATCGTCTCTTCATTTTCTGTGCTTTTTACTGGAAGCAAACAGCGTTGCACTAACGCACGCGCCGGCGCCCCCGTGTGGACAGGAGTGAGGATCGCCGGGGACCGACAGTATTGGTCGGGAAACTGCATGCACCGAAACGTGACATCCTTACCATACGGTTTGGGACGAATACATGTACCGTTAACACCCCTAATATAGACTAATTAAATCCATCCTTGCTGAATAAAAGTATTAATTACTTAAAGAAAAAAATCTTAATCTTTCATATACAGAGTGTCATAACGAGTGATACTCACGGCCTGTGCAGCGTTTCCAGTGTTCATTGCCTATGTTCAGCAAGTCTTTCACACCGTCGTCCATCGTCTTGGTGAAACGGTTGAACTGCTCACATTTCTGCTCTCTGATGGTAACAAGACAACATGGATGAACATCTCCATCAAGAGTTGCTCGTTATAAGCTGGAAGACAATCTCAGACCAGCACCAAATCAGCTTCTGGTTGATCATCTCAGCTTGAGTTGGTCAAACTTACAATACATCAAGCTAATAACCCTGTGGGAGCCGCTAGAAGCCATCTCCAGCTGGGTTTTCCATCAGGGAAGTGATCCTAAGGTGGGCTGTAAGACTTACACTTCGACCAGGTCGAGTTCTGGCAGTCCCTCGGGCTCTATTGTGGAGAAAACCATCACTCCGACAGTCTCGTCTTTTTCTGCCTTTCTCTTTCCCGTTTTCCAGTCCTGTAATACAGATGTGTAATAAAATACTGTAACAACAACGGCTTTGTCTCAAATCCGCCTAAGCAACAAATTTAGATGAAAGATGGAAACACTCTGACCTTCTCATCTTTGTATGAGAGAAAGAGCTGGAAGACGTCACTGCAGGAGACAACCGGATGCCGGCACATTCGCGACATCCAACCCTGAAGCCTCTCCATACGCATTTTTATAAACTCTTCCTCAAATCGACCTTAAAAGGGGTTAATCAACCTCATTTTAATTTCAATTTCTTTACAGGGAACAATATGTAACGAAAATTGCTCACCTGTCACCTGTTTATCAGGCAAGCAGGGGATTGGAATCGCCGACCCAAATTTATCCAAAAGCCTTTCATATAACCAATCGAAGTGCTTGTATCTGTGATTGACAGGCTTGTTTGTGGTCTGCAAAAGGATGGCATGAAACAACATCAGCTGGAATTAAGCTATTCATTTACACATGAATGTTTCTGTACTTACGGTAGGCGTGACTTGGTACTCAATGTAACTCTTGAGGCCGTACATTTTGGTGCCCTTTTTAGGGTCAGCGACAACACAGTCCAGCTGATAGTCTGGATACGCCCACACGGGCCCAACTTCTCCAATCTGAAATACAGTATATATACATATTCAGGTCAGATAAGTACTTTACAGAATACGATACAGTATATACAAGCCTTGATGAAGTCATGAATACCATCTTAGAACCATTTTAGTAGCAAGTTTAAAAAAAGCATTATCAATCAAAGAAACAGTAGCATAAATGGCACATTAAATGAGTGACTTACATAAATGGGCAACTTGGTTCCTTTGGCGGCTTGTTTGGACAGGAGGAACAGCTCAGGACCTGATTTGGAGAAGCCAGGGAATCTGCAGAGAGAAGATGCGGCTTACAAAGGACAAAGCTTGAAATGATCCAAAAATAAAATCGCTAAATTAATAAACCAGTTATGGGAATCCAGAAAGGATACAAGAAAACGGTGAAAAAGCACATCAACTGGAAAACATGTTATACAGTACGTACACTAGCAGTGAAAAGTGTTGGGAGTAACACATTACAACGCATTATGTAATCAGATTAATTTTTGATGTGTTGAGTAAGGCAACTCATTACTTTATAGATTTTACATATTAATATTTGAGTTTTTTTTAAAAGGACTGCATGTTACTTTACAGTTCAATTCATTTGCTTAAACATCTTTTAAACTACTTAATTAAAAATCTCTTCATAACGTAGTCACTTAGACATGCACTCATGCGTGTGCAGATACAGACCAAAAGTACAAAAGTAACAAAACGCATTACTTTTAACTAAGTAACAATTATTTACTTATTAGGTAGTACTGCAAAAACTTTCCAACACTGGTAGTCACAGACAGATATATTGTTCAGGTTGTATTATTGAATGAAATGTGTCTGTTTTGAGATTATCAGAATTGGGAGATAAACAGAAGTGTTACTTCCTCCTTGTGGTTCGTACACCTTTTCCAAGGTCAAATTCAAGCACTTTTCAAGCACTTTCAAGGTCCATTTTAAAGCCTTTTCCAGCACATTACACCACCATTAATTACATACCAATACATAGTCAAAATTATTATTTAGTGTTTTTATCACATTAAAAGAGATAATGCTATAAACAGGCAAAATTGTGTTTCGTAATAGCAGAAGGATCAGATATTTAAGCAAATCACAAGTTTTATTTTTCAAAATGTATCACTGTCTAAGATTCTGTTCTTACAGTTGGAACTGCTCCATCTTTCAGCACAAGCCGATGTGCGAATCCTGCATTGAACTCGTGAAGATTGTGAAAGCTTTCCTCCGTAACATGTGCAGCACAGAGAGCGAGATTTGGGTCATAATTATGAGGGACTGAGTTAAAAATACATTTTAACCATTGATCCCGAACTCCCGCGACCCTAGGAAGGCTGAACAAAGCGGACCTGCAATCCGGATGGAAATAACAGCGTTTCGACGGCATTGCGACAACAACAGCCTACTAACGTTATACCACAACCACTCTTCTCCAAAACAGCAATATAAAATGGCCTCGCCCCGCTTATTAAGTATTCTCGGAGGAGGGGTTTATGTAAATATTGGGGTTTACTGACGTCAGCATATCCTATGGAATGTCGTGTAGTCCAAAACCGGTCGTTTGCTGTAGTCCTTAGAAATTGATTTTTTTAAAAGCAAATATCTTCCTTTGCTTTGAACTTTGAGCGCTGTAACTTTGCAGATGTTGTTTATGCTCAAACAGCAACATTACACACTAGCTAAAGTTAGAAAAGTGAAATCGTGTTTTACCACCCATTTAAATATAGTTCAACTTTTGGCGCCGCGCTCTGTGGCGATTACATTTACATTTGTTCATTTATCTGATGCTTTTATCCAAAGCGACTTACAATTGCTATATATGTCAGAGGTCCCACGCCTCTGGAGCAACTAGTGGTTAAGTGTCTTGCTCACGGACACATTGGTGTCTCACAGTGGATTCGAACCCGGGTCTCTCACACCAAAGGCATGTGTCTTATCCACTGCGCCATCACCACCCCATCACCGATTACCTGCGCGGCCAATAAAAACGGGGCATCCCAACAAGCGCGGAAATCAAAATGAAAACTCCGCCTACTTTTGCTCTGGCCAGCGTAGCGCTAATCGCTCTGTATCTGAAGTGCTACATTTTATTTCTCCATTTAATAAACAAACTATTCAGTCAGATAGGTATTTGTTGTGAGAGAAATAATTACAATATCAAGCATTTTCAAACATTTTATCCAAAATGTAAGCACTTTTCAAACCTTGAAAACACATCAAAATTCAAGCATTTTCAAGGATTTCAAGTATGAATCCTGAATTAAATTCCAAATAAAATTATAAATGAAGAATGTACATTTTCTGTTTTCAATATTTGAATAAAACTTTAAATAAATATGTGTGCATCTTGCTTGCTTAATTATGCGTTTTATGTGACTCTTGGATGTGTGGTTCGCAATCATCTGACTTACTTATTGAGGGCAATTTTCATGGATGAACCATGAGCTCCGCCTCTGTTAATAGCGCCACCGTCTCCAGCCTCAGATTCATTATAGCCACCCGATGACTTCACATCATCCCAATCCTCGTCCCATTCATCGTCTTCTGCACCTATAAACAGTCATTAGACACACTTCAAACTAAAACGCACTGAGAACCAGGTGTAAGTAAGCCAAACCCAAGAGTCAGGACAAATCAGACATGCTAAATCACCTTTGACCAAGCTTCACATGTCTAGTAGTAGAAATGATGCCACAGCTGTAAATAATATTTAACAATATTATTGATCTGACTACTGACACTGTTGTATGAGAACTGAACCGAGTTGGATGAGGAAATTTTTTCCAGAACTGCTTTATAGATGAAATGAACTAATTTAATAATCGATGATCTTTACAACTGAATCAACACTGAACTGACTTCAGCTGAACCCCTGTTTATCACTGTAAAGCTGCTTTGAAACGATCTGTTTTGTATAAAGCGCTATGTAAATAAGGTGACGACTTAATTTGTGCAAAACCTAATTTATTCATTTTCACACAAAAACGTCATAAACTTTTTATATGATGGATATTCATTATCATAAGATTGAAAGTCTGGGTTTCTGACAACAGTAAAACAATACAATCTATACACTAAATTAATTTGAAAAGTTTCTAAGTCACTTTTAATATGACTATTTAACAACAACAAAAAAGTTTCAATATGTTAGTTAGCCACACTGGGGACTCTAGTTAAAGAATACACAAAATTCACAGCAAGGAAAACCCTTAAAAACAAACACTCTCATACACAACAGTTGAGCTCATGCATCTTGTTATTAAAGTCCTTACATGAATTTCATGATTTACCTGAGAGGTTCATAAGACATGGGTAGGGGTAAATGTCTTCAGAAAAGAAGGAAAAAATGATTTGTTATGATCAAATAAATATTTTAAGCTTGTTTTTCATAAACTATATCAGCTCTACATATTCTGAAGTGCACTAATGTGCATTTAAAACTATTAAACGGATTGTGCAAACACTGAGGGTAAAAATCAAACCATATTAAATTCCTAGAATTTTGTAAGTGGACAAATAATTCGGTGAGAGAGTCATCTTGCTTATGGTAATAAATCAGTTTTCATGGGAAAACCTCTCCAAAACAAATCTACACTCTGTTCTTGAAGAAACTTGCTTCTAGCTTCATTTTACAGCCTGGAAAAGTTGAATTTCAGCTCCTTATGAATTTTATCTTCCACAGATGACATCACTGGCAAACATGACAAAGTCATAAATGAAATCACAAAACCACGGCCACATTTTCCACAACTAGTGGTAAACAACTTTCATACTTTCAAATAAAACAATGCATACTGAATACTACATATTCCACAAAGCAACTTTTTGGTGTCGCATGAGCCTAAAGTAATATCTGCGATTTTTAATCCGTTTTGTGCCTCTTTATATGATCTAACTACCAAGAGCTAAGAAGGTTTTACACAAAACATTTTGTTCATCAGTGCATATTATACAACTTTAACATACTGTGCAGAATTTACTGTGTATTATTATGTTTATGTTCCATTAATGCATTCTTCCTCTCTTGTAAGTTCTTTTGCTAATAAAGAATAAGCCAAGAACATCCATGTAATGTAGCAAAACACAGCACTTTGGCTAGAGCGGTCCTGTTTCGTAATATGCTGGACTGAAACCCTTTAAAAAGGAATGTAACAACTCCCAGAGAGGAATAAACATTATGGTACGTATTGGTGCCTTGTGACTGTGGTGCTCAGTTTTCCATTTAGGATATAATCAACAGGACAAAATCATAGAAAGAGACAATGAAATCATTGCCAATTATTACTTAGAATATATAACATCCATTAAGACATATCTGTGAACCAGTTCAACTGATTCATTAACAAACCCATTCAAGCAAATGATTTGCTCATGATTCAGACTTCACTACAGCTCGTCCTTACAAGTTTTACTCGTCACAAGAGTGAAATTTTGGATAGATCATAACTAGAAAAATGTGAACCCTGAATATCACAGGCTAGCTGAACAGATCATATCATATTCCTTTGGAAACTTTGGACTTTTCCCCCTATTTTTGTCATATTCAGGTTGGAGCTGTGGCATAACAGTTAGAGCACACAGTCCGGGCATGTTGTTGAGTATTGGCAGTCTTGCAGGACACACAGGTTCAATTCTCACCTTAATATTATGTCCTCCTGTCTATAGGCTTCTGTCTCCAAAATCCCCCAAATACACAGGAAAAGAATCATAAGAATTCTACTTGTGTTCTAGTTTCAGTTGTTTAGACCAGTGGTAGGCCTAAGCAAACTTCAAGTACGACTTGATACAATTATCGTCTCCATGATGATGCAGAGATGCATTATTTACATATGCCAAATTCTAACATCACCAATTCCAAATTCTGACCTCGCCTGGCATGCACAATACAGCATTTTTAGTGTTTTGTGCGGATCCGTGTGAACGGGGATTGCTTTCACAATGTTGTCGCCTGTACACAACGTAATTTTTTCATTTTCAAAATGTTCATTTTTGTAGAACACTGTTGTTGTGTAACTGTACCCTAAACTCTTATCCACAAAATCACAAACGACTGGAGAGTCATGTAAATTCATTGGTTAAAAAGAGTTGGATCCCTGAAGAACATTTAGCTCTTATACTTCAGAAATCCTGAATTTTAATTATTCTTTGTTACATTTTATTACTCGTATGTCCCACAGATTTAAATTGATCGGAAAACAAATCTAGGGCTAGGAGGCTTTCAAATTTTGTTGTGGACCACAGGCCGCCTTGGAGTCAAAACGTTTGAGAACCAATAATTTAGACTGAACAATGAGACACGGGTTAGTTGGAGTTGTTACCTGGCCCCTGGTAAGCCTGCGGGTGCCCGTGTCCTCCAGAACTCCACGCATTGCCGCTGGTTTTCCCCGTCTCTGTTCCCTCAGGCTGAGATGGCCAGTTATTAGAAACCCCCCCAGAGGCGTTATTGTCAAACGCTGCCCATGGATCATTACCATTACTTGTCTGAAAGAAGGAAAAAGAACAACACTTTTACAATTCCTCAATTATCATAATTGGTAAAAAAACAAAACACATTAAATAGGAGCATTTTCACTAATGGCCTCAGACCAAAACTCTTCAATTCTTTCCCACAGCACAGCAGGAGTCTGTCACAAACATAAGGAAAAACAGTTTAGTGACTGTTCAGCTGGTTGAGGTCAGCCACACGCTCTTCTGACGCAGCCTCGGCTCACGGCCTCCGAGGAACTCTGCAAATTGTATTGCTGGGAATGCCTGTAATTTGCAGTCGATCGACTTGGTGTTCGGAGCCACACTGGGTTTGCAAACTTGAGTTGTGTAACCAGAGCAGCAGCTGGACACCACATCACGGCCGGACACTTACAAGCAATGGTGCTTTCGAAAACTTTTGGGGAAACCCGAGTGGATCTACAGCTCAATGAACGGGTGCGCAGGGAAACGGACCTCCACAACGAAAAGGTGAAGAAAAACAGGGAAATATTGAAAAGACTGATGGAGCTTCTTTCTTTTCTCGCTGAAAACACCACAGACTTACATTACCACCTGTCCACGAACAAAGTGTTTTGTGGGACGTCAGGCGACCTGATTAATGCCACTGCTGAAGTGATGGGAGAAGAGAGAAAAGGGAGATTAAAAAAAAGCACGCTGCGTCGCTGTAATGGTGGACGAGGCGTCTGACGCGAGTAATGCAGCGCAGCTCGCACTGGGTTCGGGTTATGTGACGGACACAGGTGAGGATACATAACTTTATTATTACGCAAGTCATCGGGAGGCTGGAGACGGTGGCGCTGTGAACAGAGGCGGAGCTCATGGTTCATCCATGAAAACTGCCCTCAATAAGTAAGTCAGATGATTGCGCCACACAGATTGGACACACATCCAAGAGTCACATAATACACAGTACTTTAGATTAATAGCTAAAATGAAACCTATGCTCTCATTTAGTGATTTGGAGACGATCATCCATGCTTTTATATCATCCATATGCTTTTATATCATCCAGACTAGACTATTGTAATGTGGTGTATTGAGGACTCTCTCAGTCATTGGCGAATCGATTGCAGCTGGTTCAAAACGCCGCTGCTAGACTATTGACCGGTATGAGAAAGAGGGACAGAATCACCCCGATTCTAACATCCTTTCAATGGCTACTTATCAGATTACGGATCAACTTCAAGGCCCTATTAATAATTTTAAAATGTTTAAATGGTCCCGCGCCCTCCTATCTGTCGGATCTTATTATTGCACCAGCAAGTAAAGAATCCGAGATCGGCAGATAAATGATAGCTCCAGGTACCGCGGTCCCGACGCGAGTAAACAGGTGATCGTGTCTTTTCGATAACCGGTTATTAGGTTAAAGAACAACTTGCCATCCGCTCTGTCCCCACTTTGCTCTCTTTTAAGACAGCTTTGAACAAGTATTTTTATAGCTTGGCGTTTGACTGACCCAGGAGAGAACTAAATATCAATTTAATGTCGATGCGTTTTGTATTCTCTGTGTTTGGTTTTATCGATGACTTTGTACAGAACTTTGGCCTGCACTTGAGGAAGTAGAAATGTACTTTATAAAAACTAAACTAAACTGAACTATGAGCCTGAAAAACCCTATTTGGGCAGCTATTTTCAGATGTCAGTCGATACAAGGACTTCTAAAGAAAGCCTACGAAATGGGAATATATGTACATAGATGGACATGTTGAATAGAAAGTGATGTTTACCTTCCAGATGGATGCTTTGACTAGTCAACACTGAACAATTGACTCTCGATGGACCTTTGGCTGGCCTTGATGACACAAAAGCCCAGAGCCACAGAGAAAGAAACCATAAGCTCTGCGTTTCCAAATCATCATCTGGCCGCCCACACACACACACATCATCCAGACCTCATTCATGCCATCATCCCGTCATAATCAATAACACATTTGAGGAACTCGAAGCACAACAAGTGATTTCTGACAATTGCATGTCAAATGAAAGCTGCAAATATCAGTTATTTTACCCGAGTCGACAACAGAAACGCATCAGCTCTGTCTGTTTGGCTTCTACTTATTTGCTCATGCAAAAACCACATCATGCATCGAGAATGAAGCACCATGCTGCAAAAGACTGGTTTAGAAAGCGTTTAGGTGTCTTTATGTGGATTGGATTCATGTGTGCCTGGAATTAGGAAATATTTGTTTTCCTCCTCATCTGTAAGTTGCTTTGGATAAAAGTGTCTGCTAATGTAAATGAAAAAAATGTATTTGCTTATTTGGGAAATGGGCATGTTTTGAGCTCATCAATACGGTTTATAATTTAGTTAGAGGCCAGTACAAGTGGCTCTAGATCATTTAAAAACTTGATATCAGAACAGCTTTTAGTTCAGTTCAACAAACACATGAAAAATTAAACCGTGACATAAACAGAAAATAATTAAAACATATTTCTGTAAGCAAATTCTGCAACATGAATCAGAAGCAGCTATCCAAATGACTAAATCATTGCATTTATGTTTTAAAAGCTGGCAAACTGTGATGTGACCATTTAGCTGAAACAGTGCTGATCAGTTTGATTGATGTGTGATTGGTAGTGAATTCAATGGGGTCTGATTCAATCTGAATACATTCAGACCCCAAGAACAGGGTGTTTATGTTTTGGTCTTGTTAGTGAGGGCTCCAGGATTGAACCTCTGAGTCCATCATGCCAAATTAATGTCGGGTACCTCATCTGGTGAGGTGGAAGAGAAGCCTGGGCCGACTGGGGTTTCCGGCGGAGCTACATCCACCTTAGGGGAAAGACGTGACATCATCATAAAGCGCCTGAAAGGGAAGGGTTACCCTGATATGACACTAAAGTCGAGATCTTCCCCATCAAACCACTGATTTACTCAACAGCAGAGGCACAGCCGAGACCTTCACGCATACACGGAAGGGTTTAAAGTAGATACAGTTTGAGATATATATATATATATATATTATTCATCGAATAGTTTTGAAAGCCCAGTACTGACTAATACACAATCATGCAACTTCACTATCAGAGTCCACTTGATTTATGACACATTTCAGACAAATGCTTGTATCATCAAAACTTAACCACAACTTAAGCAATTACTAATATATATATATATATATATATATACACCTTATACGTCTTACAACATACAGTATATCACTACTTGATGACCCACCCAATAAAACAAGTGTCTCTGACTACTAAAAGCTGACTACTAATTATGCCTACAGATCACAGCGACGTCTGTGGTTAACAATGCCACACATTTTACTATGACTTATAAATATCTTGCATTTCTGCTGGTTTCACATCTGTTATCAGTGATCATCGAGCACAGACTACAGACAGGTTAAAGTCAGTCCTATGACTTGTCAATCAGCTTCAGGCTTTGAGACACCATTAACAACTACAGTATTTATCATCAGGCGTGGTTTTACATGATCAGTTCTGATTAGTCATGATTATATATACGCTATACACTAAAAGGTACTAAAGGTATACACTTTACAAACTTTAGAAACTTAAAGACAACATGAACTCAACAGTGATCCTAAATATGGACTCAATATCTTTGTTTTCAAACTCTTTAATCAAAATATAATAACATTGTATGCCTCTGAGGCTGATGGTTAATATTTCACCAACTAAATGCTTACATTAACAAAGAAATGTGAAGTGTTTCCCTGACCTTAAGTGCACTTAATTGTTTTTAATGAGAACTTTTACTGTACTTAACTTAAATTCTTATATTTTTAAAACTGTACTTGAAAATAAAATATTATTGAAATAAAAGGCCACCCATTAAAGAGTAGCTTCATGATACACTTGCACTTTGTAATAATATCAAAACTTTTACAAGGGTGCAAAACTCCTAGTCACGAGGCTATGATATGTTGGGCAGTTCGCAAGCTTCTCTAAGTGTTCTAATACATTTCACCATAATCAAATCATGATATTATTTCCTGATGAATGTTTCTGAAATCAATCACTTTAAATGGAAGCTTAACCCCTTAGCTGTCACCCCCCTTTTGATAATTGACATTAAAATGCACTATACAAACTTAAATGGTTGTAATTCAAGAATGCTTTGGAATACAGACCTAAGTTTGGTCTTGTTTTAAAGAAAACAATCAGCAGATTATTACTGAAGTGAAAGCACTTAAATAAATTAAAGTATGAAAAAGTTATGGAAGTTATAATTTACAGTAAATTAATTTTTTTTAATATAAAATAAATATTTTACAAAATAATTTTTTACTATAAAATTACTATAAAATGAAAGCCATATATCTAACCAGGTTGTGTTAAAAATTTTAAGTTGATATCACAAAAATTGAAGTTCCCATGAGATTTTGTTTAGGCATAGTACCAAAAATAGCCACCGGGTGCCATTGCATTCCATTGAATTTAATTGTATGCAATCTGCTGTAACAAATTCATAAATTTCTATCCAAATATCACTTCTGTCACTAAAAATGGAACCTTGAGACTCAGACCTTTCTGACAATATGTTTTTGTCAATATTAGAAAAGGTTTTGATAATAAATGATGAAAGATGATGCCCAAAAGGGGAGGGGCCTAATAAAAAAATACCGTTTCTATGGTAACGCAACATCCAATTTCAAAACCGTTCGTAAGTTCGTGAGCTTTCAAATGATACCTAATTTATGATAACTACTAAAATATGTGATATAATAATAATAAAAAAATTATTTATATATATATATATATAATATATATTATACTTTTTAGAGGACTTCTTACTTTACTTTTTAAAATATAATTTTATCTTTTTTTATTGATAAATACTAGATTTTGTTTTATTATAAACTTTTAGCATTAAAAACCAAAGTTTCAATTATTAAAAGTGTGTGCGTCGACTTTTTGTGACAAAGGTCCGAAACTCCTGTAATGACGTCGATTTTTTGAGGCGCACTCGTCATAAATTCATATATTACTGTTCAAACATAATTTGTAAGAAAAAAACAGCGCTAAAATATCTATTTAGGAGTCTTAGACCTTTCCAACGATATATAGTTTGTCATAATTAGATTAGGATTTAATAGTAATATAGCGAAGTAAAGTTAGATATCCCGTATACGAGATCGTGACAGTTAAGGAGCTGTTTCATGTTGTCTTTAATTACTGCTAAAAACTATACAAACTGAGCCAGTGGAGACCAAATATGTGCAACTGAAAGCGATAGTTGTCAAACAGCTTCCCACTCAAAACCCTGCTGATCAAATCATGGTTCCTCGGAAAAACAAAGCAGCATATGAAAGGACTGCACCCACTCCATGAAATCCTCAGTCTCAGCACTGAAAGCCAAACCCACGGTACCTCAACCAGTCCAAACACTTCATCTTGTACTTTAATTAAAAATCATCATCTTCCTCTACATTTGGCCCCTCGCTGATCCTCTGATTAAGCAACACAGGATGTTTATCCTCAGTCTTAGAGTTTGCTTGCACACACAGTTTTCATTCTGAGTAACACATTTTATGCTTCGGCACTGGAATCTCCCTTCCTGCTCACTTCCTCTCAGGATGTCAAACAGCGGGAGAAATGCACGAGAAGGAACGTTACACAGAAAATGAACAGAACAGCGCATTTTGGACACGATCAACAGACTCACTCAAACATTCACATGGGAAATTACCCATCATGCTCATTGTGGCTCACCGGTGCAGTGCTGGCTGGCGTCGGCACATGGCTGTCGAAAAACGAGAGATCGAGGGCGGCTGCATTTCCTCCAGAGGTGAAAGGTTGAGCTGGGTTAAGCTAGAAGAACATGAAGAGTCAAATAACAGAATTAAAGAAGTGTCTTGGTGCACCAATTCTGACTTTGTTCATGCTTTGTGTTATTTGAGACTGAATGGAAGTCCTGTCAAATATTTTATAGTATAATAGTATAGATAATAATTATTATAATTTTAGTTTCTAATAATAGTTTGTATTATAATATAATTAAGGATAAATTATAATAATGATTATTATTAAATATTTTACTTTTCTTTGACCCCTGAAATTTCCTCCCCAAAGAACATTTTATCTGGTAAGCAATGTTTAGGATATAATATCTCTGGATTTTGATTGCTGATACCATATGAATCGGTCGATGCATAGTCCAAATAGTGGAAAAGTCTTCTCAAGGTACAAATATTTTCATAAATGGCTGCTGAAGTTGGAGAAAAAGTGAAACATTTCGAGACACAGGTGTTACTGAGACCCTAGATGTATCCATTAAAAGGCCAAGGATAAACTAAATGTTTCTTGATCTTCAAACATCAGCCTTGATTGACTGTCAATTTTATGAGTCCCTATCATGTGAAAAATCTGAGATTAACATTTTACCTGAATGTGGTAAAATATTTAGAAAATCTTGAAAAGTGGCTTGCCCCTTGACTTGATATGAAATCTTGGTCTAGGTCAAGGCGCTCTACTTGACCTACTTTCTCCCTCTACTTTACATTTATAAAAGTAACAACCCATTTTACTTCAGTAAACTTCAGAAAAACACCTTTGGGTGCCCAAAGAATGTGAATTTGGAGAAGTGTGAACATGTGGTCATTTGTTTGGCTCTGAGAAAAGAGAAATGAAGGAAGCGTGTGTGTGTGTACGATAGTGCAGCTGTGAGTTGAGGTCAGGAGGGAAATCTAAATGTATGTCTGTGGCAGAATCACTTCACAGCCTATTTATACAGAGTAAACTGTTTACCGCGTCTCCACGTGCATTACTGCCTCAGGATGCCTTTATAATGTGATTTTTTTCAGCTACACAGAATGACGTACCTTGACACAAAGATCCCGCTGCACTGAACGCTTAGATTTCCGAATGTTTTTATTTCCTAGCATAATATTCAATAAATGAAATTAGTGGAACTCCTATTTCAAATGTGAATGTTACATTTCCACACTAGTAAAACTAGCACATTCATTCAGCCTTAAAGGGCAAGTTCACACTAAAATCAAAATTAAGTCATTATTTACTCACCCTGGTGTTGTTCTAATCATTTCTAATCACGTTCTATGCCTTCTTAATTTAATGGACCACAAAAGGAGGAATTAAAAAAAATGAATAGGGACCAGCTTTTTTATAAAGATGGAATAGTATCACAGAATGATCCCATGCGACGTGTCGTTTATCCCAAGTTGTTTGGGATACAAGACAAGAAGGTACTTGAATTGTATTTCATGTTGCATTTTTGTTAACCATGATTTCTTACAACTTTTTCTGGGCAACAAGGAGTGAAATTGCGGCGCTAACAAAGTCACATGTCGCACAGCCTAGAGCCGAACACCAATGGCCAAGGTCAGGATTTTCGTTCAATAATAGATTAAATTTCATATCGTACATCCCCAGAAATCTTGGGATATACAACACGCCGCATGGGATCATTCTGTGATACTTTTGTGTCTTTTTTAAAAAGCTTGATGCTGGTCGCTATTCACTGCCATTATGGGGACAAGTGTGAGCGGGACATTGTTTTTTATTCTCCTTTTGTGGTCCATGAAAGAAAGAAGGGTAAATGGGATTAAAACAACACGAGAGTGAGTAGTTTATGATTTAATTTTCATTTTAGGGTGAACCCGTTAAGCCTGGAATTGAACGCTATACTAACACACTTTTACTCTGTCTGGCCACAGGAACAGAAACACTTCCTGTTGATCAAACACGTCACATTCCAGCAGCGATAGTTTCTCTGTCCTTTTGGTCATAAAACATTGCAATGTGTGGATTAGTCCATGAGAAAGACAATCATAATAAAATTGTATTATATACTTTATCATACATAGTGAAAGCCTAATACATTGTCCAGACAATTAATTGGCTAAAATTTTTAATATAAGTTGATAAAGAGAAACCTGAACTTTGAAATTATAACAACAACAATTTTCAATTTTTTTTGTTGGTTTTAGTATTTCTTGTGTAAAATAAATGTTCTCTTATCTTATTACAGCCCTTACCATCAGAAAGACTTTAAAAATGTTTTTAAAAGAAGTCTCCTGTGATCATCAAGGCTGCGTTTATCATAAATACAGAAAAAAGAAAAAACTGAGATATAACCACAATAAAAAAAATTTACTTTTTTAATACATGGTAATTTGTAATTTATTCCTGTGATAGCATAGATACATTTTAGCATCCTTACTCTAGTCTTTAGTGTCACATGATCCTTCAGAAATAATTTGAATATGCGGATTTGCTGCTCAAGACACATTTCTTATTATTATCAATGTTGGAAAACAGTTGTGCTGCTTAATATTTTTTTATGAAAACAGTGATCATTTTTTTCTGGGATCCTTTGATAAATAGAAACTTCAAACAAACAGCATTTATTTGAATTAGAAATCTCTTGTAAATGTCACTTTTGATCTTATTTAATGCCTCCTTGCTGAATAAAACTTAATTTCTTTCCAAAACGGACCAAACTTTCCACGAGTCGTGCATTTACACATGAGAAAGCCTCCTGGATGAACAGTGCTTACCTCTAAATAGTCCTCTGGTACTAATCCGACATCTCCTCTAGAGTTCCTTGCCTCGATCCATCCTCCTCCAATGTTCTGGGAACAGAAGGGAACGGATCAGCTTTACGGAGAAGCTTCTGATCCACACATTCACATGCAACATCTCAGAGCAGATATGGACAGCCGAGTGTTATGAAACATTATGTAAGTGAAATAAACTCACCTGATTGGTTATTGTGATAGTCTCACCCTCTCGGACCGACAGCTCGTTATTCCCAGGCTCTGCCGAGAAATCATATAAAACCTGTGCCTGTGTGGAGGTAGAAGAACAGAAAAAGTAAAGCACATGCATATACAGACACCAAATGTGTTAGGAGGACATGCAAGCAATCATTAATGGAGAACCAGCTAGACTTGTTCGGTTGGATGTTTTAGGACCATATTAAAAACACAGGACCTCAGCATTAACCATTAATGTTTAACTCACACTGTTTCTGGAACCAAATGAACGATCATTGCAAATTATGAGTGAATGAAATGAAAACTGTCAAGAAATCTATGATCCATTTAGTACAAATTCATAAATATAAATTTTAATTATAAATTATATATAATTCAAAGAATGTCCTAAAATTGTCCTTATTTTAGGGCAATTGCATTCTGATTTTCAAGACAATCAATCATAGTTTCCACACAATCTAAATGTATGCAATGCCAAAAACACTCTTTCATCACTGTAATGGAAAAAGAATGTAATAAAAAAATAACATTTGACTTAAATTTGAAGTGATTATTATACATCACTGAAGTATTTGTTATGCTGAATTTAATTCATGCTGAGTTTAAATGCTGAGCTCCTGTTGTGTCCCCAGGCTTTACCGCTGCACTACTGCTCCTGTTGTGTCCCCAGTCTTTACCCCTGCACTACTGCTCCTGTTGTGTCCCCAGTCTTTACCCCTGCACTACTGCTCCTGTTGTGTCCCCAGGCTTTACCCCTGCACTACTGCTCCTGTTGTGTCCCCAGGCTTTACCCCTGCACTACTGCTCCTGTTGTGTCCCCAGGCTTTACCCCTGCACTACTGCTCCTGTTGTGTCCCCAGTCTTTACCCCTGCACTACTGCTCCTGTTGTGTCCCCAGGCTTTACCCCTGCACTACTGCTCCTGTTGTGTCCACAGGCTTTACCTCTGCACTACTGGTCCTGTTGTGTCCCCAGGCTTTACCCCTGCACTACTGCTCCTGTTGTGTCCCCAGTCTTTACCCCTGCACTACTGGTCCTGTTGTGTCCCCAGTCTTTACCCTGCACTACTGGTCCTGTTGTGTCCCCAGGCTTTACCCTGCACTACTGCTCCTGTTGTGTCCACAGGCTTTACCCCTGCACTACTGCTTCTGTTGTGTCCCCAGGCTTTACCCTGCACTACTGCTCCTGTTGTGTCCACAGGCTTTACCCCTGCACTACTGCTCCTGTTGTGTCCACAGGCTTTACCCCTGCACTACTGCTCCTGTTGTGTCCCCAGGCTTTACCCTGCACTACTGGTCCTGTTGTGTCCCCAGGCTTTACCCTGCACTACTGCTCCTGTTGTGTCCACAGGCTTTACCCCTGCACTACTGCTCCTGTTGTGTCCCCAGGCTTTACCCTGCACTACTGCTCCTGTTGTGTCCCCAGGCTTTACCCTGCACTACTGCTCCTGTTGTGTCCACAGGCTTTACCCCTGCACTACTGCTCCTGTTGTGTCCCCAGGCTTTACCCTGCACTACTGCTCCTGTTGTGTCCCCAGTCTTTACCCCTGCACTACTGCTCCTGTTGTGTCCCCAGTCTTTACCCCTGCACTACTGCTCCTGTTGTGTCCCCAGGCTTTACCTCTGCACTACTGCTCCTGTTGTGTCCCCAGGCTTTACCCCTGCACTACTGCTCCTGTTGTGTCCCCAGTCTTTACCCCTTCACTACTGCTCCTGTTGTGTCCACAGGCTTTACCCCTGCACTACTGCTCCTGTTGTGTCCCCAGTCTTTACCCCTGCACTACTGCTCCTGTTGTGTCCCCAGGCTTTACCTCTGCACTACTGCTCCTGTTGTGTCCCCAGGCTTTACCCCTGCACTACTGCTCCTGTTGTGTCCCCAGGCTTTACCCTGCACTACTGCTCCTGTTGTGTCCCCAGTCTTTACCCCTGCACTACTGCTCCTGTTGTGTCCCCAGTCTTTACCCCTGCACTACTGCTCCTGTTGTGTCCCCAGGCTTTACCCCTGCACTACTGCTCCTGTTGTGTCCCCAGTCTTTACCCCTGCACTACTGCTCCTGTTGTGTCCCCAGGCTTTACCTCTTCACTACTGCTCCTGTTGTGTCCCCAGTCTTTACCCCTGCACTACTGCTCCTGTTGTGTCCACACGCTTTACCCCTGCACTACTGCTCCTGTTGTGTCCACAGGCTTTACCCCTGCACTACTGCTCCTGTTGTGTCCACAGGCTTTACCCCTGCACTACTGCTCCTGTTGTATCCACAGGCTTTACCCCTGCACTACTGCTCCTGTTGTGTCCCCAGTCTTTACCCCTGCACTACTGCTCCTGTTGTGTCCCCAGGCTTTACCTCTGCACTACTGCTCCTGTTGTGTCCCCAGTCTTTACCCCTGCACTACTGCTCCTGTTGTGTCCCCAGTCTTTACCCCTGCACTACTGCTCCTGTTGTGTCCACACGCTTTACCCCTGCACTACTGCTCCTGTTGTGTCCCCAGTCTTTACCCCTGCACTACTGCTCCTGTTGTGTCCCCAGTCTTTACCCCTGCACTACTGCTCCTGTTGTGTCCCCAGTCTTTACCCCTGCACTACTGCTCCTGTTGTGTCCACACGCTTTACCCCTGCACTACTGCTCCTGTTGTGTCCCCAGGCTTTACCCCTGCACTACTGCTCCTGTTGTGTCCCCAGGCTTTACCTCTGCACTACTGCTCCTGTTGTGTCCCCAGTCTTTACCCCTGCACTACTGCTCCTGTTGTGTCCCCAGTCTTTACCCCTTCACTACTGCTCCTGTTGTGTCCACAGGCTTTACCCCTGCACTACTGCTCCTGTTGTGTCCCCAGTCTTTACCCCTGCACTACTGCTCCTGTTGTGTCCCCAGGCTTTACCTCTGCACTACTGCTCCTGTTGTGTCCCCAGGCTTTACCCCTGCACTACTGCTCCTGTTGTGTCCCCAGGCTTTACCCTGCACTAGTGCTCCTGTTGTGTCCCCAGTCTTTACCCCTGCACTACTGCTCCTGTTGTGTCCCCAGTCTTTACCCCTGCACTACTGCTCCTGTTGTGTCCCCAGTCTTTACCCCTTCACTACTGCTCCTGTTGTGTCCCCAGTCTTTACCCCTGCACTACTGCTCCTGTTGTGTCCACAGGCTTTACCCCTGCACTACTGCTCCTGTTGTGTCCCCAGTCTTTACCCCTGCACTACTGCTCCTGTTGTGTCCCCAGGCTTTACCTCTGCACTACTGCTCCTGTTGTGTCCCCAGGCTTTACCCCTGCACTACTGCTCCTGTTGTGTCCCCAGGCTTTACCCTGCACTACTGCTCCTGTTGTGTCCCCAGTCTTTACCCCTGCACTACTGCTCCTGTTGTGTCCCCAGTCTTTACCCCTGCACTACTGCTCCTGTTGTGTCCCCAGTCTTTACCCCTTCACTACTGCTCCTGTTGTGTCCCCAGTCTTTACCCCTGCACTACTGCTCCTGTTGTGTCCACAGGCTTTACCCCTGCACTACTGCTCCTGTTGTGTCCACACGCTTTACCCCTGCACTACTGCTCCTGTTGTGTCCCCAGGCTTTACCCCTGCACTACTGCTCCTGTTGTGTCCACAGTCTTTACCCCTGCACTACTGCTCCTGTTGTGTCCCCAGTCTTTACCCCTGCACTACTGCTCCTGTTGTGTCCCCAGGCTTTACCTCTGCACTACTGCTCCTGTTGTGTCTCCAGTCTTTACCCCTGCACTACTGCTCCTGTTGTGTCCCCAGTCTTTACCCCTTCACTACTGCTCCTGTTGTGTCCACAGGCTTTACCCCTGCACTACTGCTCCTGTTGTGTCCCCAGTCTTTACCCCTGCACTACTGCTCCTGTTGTGTCCCCAGGCTTTACCTCTGCACTACTGCTCCTGTTGTGTCTCCAGGCTTTACCCCTGCACTACTGCTCCTGTTGTGTCCCCAGGCTTTACCCCTGCACTACTGCTCCTGTTGTGTCCCCAGTCTTTACCCCTGCACTACTGCTCCTGTTGTGTCCCCAGTCTTTACCCCTGCACTACTGCTCCTGTTGTGTCCACACGCTTTACCCCTGCACTACTGCTCCTGTTGTGTCCACACGCTTTACCCCTGCACTACTGCTCCTGTTGTGTCCCCAGTCTTTACCCCTGCACTACTGCTCATGTTGTGTCCCCAGTCTTTACCCCTGCACTACTGCTCCTGTTGTGTCCCCAGTCTTTACCCCTGCACTACTGCTCCTGTTGTGTCCCCAGTCTTTACCCCTTCACTACTGCTCCTGTTGTGTCCACAGGCTTTACCCCTGCACTACTGCTCCTGTTGTGTCCCCAGTCTTTACCCCTGCACTACTGCTCCTGTTGTGTCCCCAGGCTTTACCTCTGCACTACTGCTCCTGTTGTGTCCCCAGGCTTTACCCCTGCACTACTGCTCCTGTTGTGTCCCCAGTCTTTACCCCTGCACTACTGCTCCTGTTGTGTCCACAGGCTTTACCCCTGCACTACCGCTCCTGTTGTGTCCCCAGTCTTTACCCCTGCACTACTGCTCCTGTTGTGTCCCCAGTCTTTACCCCTGCACTACTGCTCCTGTTGTGTCCCCAGTCTTTACCCCTGCACTACTGCTCCTGTTGTGTCCCCAGGCTTTATCCTGCACTACTGCTCCTGTTGTGTCCCCAGTCTTTACCCCTGCACTACTGCTCCTGTTGTGTCCCCAGTCTTTACCCCTGCACTACTGCTCCTGTTGTGTCCCCAGTCTTTACCCCTGCACTACTGCTCCTGTTGTGTCCCCAGGCTTTATCCTGCACTACTGCTCCTGTTGTGTCCCCAGTCTTTACCCCTGCACTACTGCTCCTGTTGTGTCCCCAGTCTTTACCCCTGCACTACTGCTCCTGTTGTGTCCCCAGGCTTTACCCCTGCACTACTGCTCCTGTTGTGTCCACAGGCTTTACCCCTGCACTACTGCTCCTGTTGTGTCCCCAGTCTTTACCCCTGCACTACTGCTTCTGTTGTGTCCACACGCTTTACCCCTGCACTACTGCTCCTGTTGTGTCCACACGCTTTACCCCTGCACTACTGCTCCTGTTATGTCCCCAGTCTTTACCCCTGCACTACTGCTCCCGTTGTGTCCACAGGCTTTACCCCTGCACTACTGCTCCTGTTGTGTCCACACGCTTTACCCCTGCACTACTGCTCCATGAGCATCTCATCTCACTGTCTGACCCAACCAGTTGTCGCTGGGTGAAGTTAGTGTAAATAGCCTCTGCCAACAAGTCAGGCAAAATAATATATCCCATATTTTCTTTCGGTTTCTTTTGGTGTGAACTTGAACATTTTGTCATAAGATGTACAACACTGAAACCCATTCTTTCCTTGTACAAGCAGACTCACAAAGTGTTAGATAGAAAACCCAACACTTACCACCACTGTAATATTTTGGGAAAATATGAAATCCTTAGTTGGGAAAATTTAATGAAATACAGTGACATCTGTCTGGTATTTCAGATAGTAAATGGAAAAGCTCCCCCATCGCTCGGCACTTTTATTAAGCAAAAAAATGACACCAACAGAACTACTAGATCAGCTCAAAGATGGGACTGTGTAATCCCTGTGTAAATCATGTTTTCTGTAAGAGCTTCTCAATTACGGAACACCATACCAACTGAAATAAGAACCTGTAACACCCGCCATACTTTCACACAAAGTCTTAAGGCCTGGCTATTGAAAAGTCAAACATGTGAACATTTCTAAACTAAATACTATAATGCACATTTTATTTATAATGATTGTTGCTATTTAACTGCTGCAGACGTGTCCCATGTCCTCTGCCCGCTTTGCACAGCTCAGTAAGACCAACATAATGATTGATGTGTTTTATTTTATGTATACTGCTTATTGTTGTCCTGTATGTTTGCATGTAAAGTGAGCTGTGTGTTGTTGCTTTGAGTTATTTGCATGGCTGGCTGTGTCTAAATGGTGTCTACAGTAACTGCAATGATGTTTTTAATGTTTTGTTTGGTTTTATGTTGTAAAAATTGTTTTATTTGTTATTTTTATAGTGTCTTGATGTACTTTCTGTATATTCTATCATTTTCAAGGTTTCAAAAACATCTTGCCGAAGGACTGCAGTTGAAAATTAGCCAGTAGGCTAACACTGGCACATTTACAGTAACGTTGATTAATGTGTGCTGTCCTTATAAATAAATAAAAAAGAAATAAGATTCATCCATAAGGTAATGAACTGCAGAACAGAATTATATAGGCCTAGAGCATGTTTTTGTGATAAAACTAAGCATTCAAATGATCACAAAACAGAATCATTCCACCACACATAGAGGGGAAAAACACTTTCTACAAAGCTCCCGTTATTCTAACACACACAGAGCCAACACAGAAACACACACATCCTGAAGCTATAACAGCAAACAGTGAGTCTGTATTACAGGGTCTCTCTCTGTAGGGATTCACAAGCTCACAGAGAGTCTGTGTGTGAGAGACACTTCACTTCTGATGCAAATCAAATGCATCTCTTAAATAAAGCTATAAGGCGGCCAGTGATGATGGACCACTAATGATGTCAATTGTCAAATGTCCATGGCCATTATCACAACAAGTCTTCAAGAAGAAAACTAAGTGATGATAAATAGAAATTATGATGTGCAAGACAAAAGGAGGAAGTAACATGAGGAATAGGGATCAAATAACATCGAAATTCATAAAGGCGGGATTGATAAATCAGCAGAAGTGTGTCTGAATCCCTCCGTCATTAGAAACATCCTCATATAGACAGTAAATTAAGGGCTAAATTAAGGTGATTATATTACAACTAAAAGAAAAGGTGAAACTAAAAGATAAAGCTATGAAAAACTGGAACAATGTCAAACCCTCACAATTTAGGGTAAAAACAGCTCATGCAGAATGCAGTAATATGATTTAGGTAACAAACAGTTGAATAATAAAGACAATCCTGCATTTAAGACACATTTGACATTTTGACTTTTTAGGGTATATATATATATATATATATATATAGCCTAACGTATATATACATTCCATGGAGAGTTTACACTTATATAGATAACCAGTTAGTGTGTTGGTTATGATTAACTAATCTTGGTGAATGATTTACATTTTACCTACATATCCCAGCATGCATCACAAATGACGTCATTACCCCACTAAAAATGTCACAAGACTCTTAATGATCCATATTTTCCAACGTTCACCAGAAAGCCCATAAACGCCGTTAAAATAACAAAAAGAGGACATTTTGAGATCATTTCGGAGTGTTGAACTGGTCGGTTATGATGTTTGAGACAGTTCTAAACAGTTAAAGAGTAAATTTATCGGCGTGTGTTTGGAAATACTTTGCCAGTTCAAGCCCAGTGTGAACTTAACGCAACAGACAGATCAGCCACAAACTTTACCAAAAACACGTCAAACAAGTCCTTACCTTCGACTCCATTATACAAACATTAACCAGTCATCACATAAACCTGTAGTTTAATGGCGATAAACTCTCTTCTTCTTCTTCATCCAGACATTTCTCTTCTGCCAGAAACGATCCTTCTCAAACTAGTTTATTTACATCGCCAATAACACTTAATCCTCTTGTTCGACTTTAACCGAGTGAAATGGGTCGGTAATGTGTGTGTAGATCCAGCAGTCTTGAGCTGTTCAACTTCACTGCAGCGGAGTGTGTGTCACACACACATAAAACCCTAAACCGGAAACTGATCGAGCCCCCTAAAAAAAGCCACTGTTGCTGTAAATGCGTGTTTAGGGGCAAAAAAGTGTTATTAAAAATAGTAGTAAAAATAATATTTACATATTATCTATAATACATACAACACACCAAATATTTCATGTTATGGTTATCATATAAAATATACTATATTCACTTTATATATCGTTCATAGGTTAACTTCATATAATGTCTAGTCTAAGAATGTTAAACTAACATTAAACACGTGCTAATGTTAAATAAACAACATAAATACATAAAACAAAGTCTGTTTTGTTCAAGTAGGTAGTAGTTTTTTTTATTAAATGTTTGTAGATGAAAAAAAACACAAACATTAACAATTATTGTCATTGTCATAACAAAATACAAAAATACTCCAGAGTCCTTCAGTCCAGATTAAATGCCAAGTCCTTAAACACAGCCACTCTTTTATAGCTTTTACGTTTTTAGAGAACTCAAAAGATTCAAAATACATTTTTATTTTAAGTTTAAATCTTAAAAAATGCATTTAGAAAATGTAAGTAGTTTGGTCCAGAGATGTTTTAAGTAATGATTACGTCAGTTTTTGTCAAGTTCAAACTAAGAATGGCGGGCCGAGTGTTACAGCGGCCTCTAGTGGAAACAGTGTCGCCAGATTGGAAATGTCCAATTACGTACCAGAAGTTCAAAATGATCGTATTTGGAAGCAAATTATCGTACACGACGTAAACGTGCATTTATCCGAACACGTAGGATGGATTGTTTGGTTTCGTTGAGGGGGGGGGGGGGGGGGGGGGGGGGCCTGTGGTGCCTGTGTGTGTGTGTGTGTGTGTGTGTGTGTGTGTGTGTGTGTGTGTGTGTGTGTGTGTGTGTGTGTATCTGCTTGCGGGAAGGCGAGGCGAGCCTGCGAAATTATTCTGCGGCCGAGAGAGAAGCGGTAGGATGTGTGTTAGGACGAACGACTGAAAACTCTAAAATTATCGTACATTATGGGATTTTTTTCATTATTGATCGTACATCGTACAGAGGTCAAAATTATCGTACAAATACGATAATTATGGTACATCTGGCAACACTGAGTGGAAATTAGCTATATTTCACAAATACACGACAGCGGGGGGAAGTGTTTAGAAAGCCAGTGGGCTACAAGGTCGTTTTCTTAAAATGGGCGTTGCTTATATTTTGTTATTTATTTTTAATTAATGATATAATTTTTTATATATATATTTATTTACTTTACTTTATTTCAATGCATGCTGCTTGAATGTGTTGTATTGCCTTCGTCTAACAATGATAATGTTTGTTATTTGAAGAAGTTTAATAAAGTTTTTTTTAGATAGACAGATAGATGCGTGCACAGTCTTCCTTCGACGAACACAACCTTTGACAACAACAAAAAAGAAGAGGAAGAAGAAGAAAGAAAACATTTTTCACAAGCCACATTTACCGCCCGATTTCGTTAGTGGAGATCATTCAGGCTACATTATTCATAAATAAACTTTAGACATGTCCATAGAGCCGTCTAGTGGAAAACAGAGGTATTTCTTCTGCACTTCTTGACTAATGATGCACACACGCGCAGAAGAGCCATCAGCAAACGTAGACAATAAAGTAGAAAATGAGCTGCATACTTTTTTAGGGCAGTAATATTTTGTATTAATTTGTAATGTATTCTGTCTGTTTTTAACCAGGCCCTGTCCAAACTGTAAGTGACTGATTTCATGATACATTATGGCCATTTACTCTTCCTGTTTTCAAATAATATAGGCTATAATATTATAAATATATAAGATTACAAAAAAAGGTAATTGGTCCATAAGCAATTGCAAATTAAAAAAAACGTTACAATAATTTAATGTTTTAATTAAATTAATTACATTTTGATCAAATGTTTAATCTACAAAATATTTATTTATTTACTTATGAATATATTTATTCGTATTAATCCATCTCTTTGATGTTTTTCATTGTTTCGTGTTGTGAACAGGACGTCCGAGGGACGTGAGAGAACGGCGCGAGTGAGCAACACCTGTGAAGCACACCGGTCTCGCATCTCTCACGGAGGAGCGGAAGCATAAAGGAGGAGCGACGACGTTGATGATCGAGAGAGGAACAGGCCTGTGTTTTAGTTGAGTTTGGTTTTTGTATTTGTATTTTACTTTAGCCAGCAGTCGTTCGCGAGGGGCTGCTGCCAGTTCTTTATGTATATTTTCGGTACCCCGGTAACCCCGTAGTCGTCCGCGAGGGGCTGCTGGCAGTATTTTGGTTTGTTTGTTTTATTTTAAATAAAGTTTATTTGATTGTTCGCCGGTTCCCGCCTCCTCCCCTGAACATTGCTACATTTCGTTAGTTTAACCAAACGATCCCTCAGATAAATCAGATAAATCCCATCACATAGAGACTCTTTCACCTAGATATCATCATATAGAGACTGTGTCTGTTGCCCGAATTAGGAAATACAAAAAACTTCCAAACCCATCTAAGGGTCAAAATGTTATTGATATTCAACAAATAAAAAACAGATATAATACGGATGAACAAATGATAAAGTTCGGGTTGCTGAATATTCGATCCCTTACTTCAAAATCACTTATTGTTCATTATATGCAGTGTTGGGCATGTTACTTAAAAAAAAGTAGTTATAGTTACTTCTCACAAATAGTACCTGAGTTATTAACTGAGTTACATTATTATAAAAGTAACAAATATGATTACAGACAATAACCTAGATGTTCTGTGTATGACAGAAACCTGGCTAAAACCAGACGATTACATTACTTTAAATGAGTGCACCCCGCAAGATTACTGTTATAAACATGGACCTCGTCTGAAAGGCAAAGGGGGAGGTGTTGCTGTAATTTATAGTAATATTTTCAGAATTACTGCGAAGTCTAGTTTTAAATATAATTCTTTTGAAGTGTTGGTGCTTAATGTAACAATATATAGTGTAAATGATAAATCACCTTTGAGATTTGTGCTGTCTACTGTATACAGGCCACCAGGGCACCATACAGACTTTATCAAAGGATTCGCTGACTTTCTATCAGAATTAGTATTGGCTGCATATAAAGTCCTAATTGTTGGTGATTTTAATATACATGTAGATAATGGAAAAGATGCAATGGGATTGGCATTTAAAGACATTCTTAACTCTATTGGAGTTAGACAACACGTGTCAGGACCTACTCATTGTCGTAATCATACTCTAGATCTAATATTATCACATGGAATCAATGTTGATGCTGTTGAAATTCTGCAGCAGAGCGATGACATCTCAGATCATTACCTAGTCTCGTGTAAACTTCATTTAGCCAAGGCTGCAAAGCCGACTCCGTGTTACAAATATGTTAGACCTATCACTTCTGCCACTAAAGATCGCTTTATTAATAATCTTCCTGATCAGTTTCATCATCTCAACATCCCAGATAGCTTAGAAGAACTCGATATTGCGACAGAAACTTTTAACTCTCTCTTTTCCAGCATTTTAGACACAGTTGCTCTGTTGCGCTTAAAGAAGATTAAAGACACACACACACACACACACACACAGACACACACACACACACACACAGACACACACACACACACACACACACACACACACACACACACACACACACACACACACACACACACACACACACACACTCAGGCTCTAAAGAGAGCAGCCAGAAAAATGGAGGGAAACTGGAAGAAAACAAAACTAGAGGGTTTTCGCATTTCATGGAAAGAGAGCATGATTGCATACAGAGAGGCCTTAAAAGCTGCTAGATCTGCTTATTTTTCAACCCTATTAGAAGAAAATAAACAAAACCTGAGGTATTTATTTGAGACAGTGGCTAAATTAACGAAAAATAAAGTTTCAAGCCCAGAAGTTTCCATGAAACACAGCAGTAATGACTTTATGACCTTCTTCACTTATAAGATTGCTAATATCAGGGAAAAAAATATAACTATGCAACCGTCTACTACAGCATCGCATCAGGGAGTGTAGTGTCACTGACGAAAAATTAGATTAATTCATTGCTAGGAGAGGAGAGGAAGAATTTTCTAAACTCGTTAATTCATCTAAATCGACAACATGTATGTTAGACCCTATACCGACTAAACTACTGAAAGAGATGCTTCCAGAGGTTATAGATCCTCTTCTTAACATCATTAATTCATCTTTTTTCACTAGGATACGTACCAAAAACCTAAAGCTGGCTATGATTAAACCGCTTGTTAAAAAAACCCGCAACTTCATCCTACAGAATTAGTCAATTATTGGCCGATCTCGAATCTACCTTTTCTGTCAAAGATACTAGAAAAGGCAGTATCTTCACAACTATGTTCCTTTTTAGAAAGAAATGGTGTCTGTGAGAATTTCCAGTCAGGATTTAGACCGCACCATAGCACTGAGACAGCTCTCATTAGAGTCACAAATGATTTGCTCTTATCATCCGATCGTGGTTGTATCTCTCTATTAGTGCTACTCGATCTTAGTTCTGGATTTGACACCATTGACCACAACATTCTTTTAAATAGACTCGAAAACTATGTTGGCATTAGTGGAATTGCATTAGCATGGTTTAAATCATATTTATCTGACCGCTATCAGTTTGTAGCAGTAAATGAAGAGATGTCTTATCGATCACAAGTTCAGTATGGCGTACCACAAGGCTCAGTACTAGGACCGCTGCTGTTCACTCTGTACATGCTACCTTTAGGAGATATCATTAGGAAACATGGCATTAGTTTTCACTGTTATGCTGATGATACTCAGCTGTATATTTATTCACTCCCTGACAAAACTTACCAATTCACAAAATTAATGGAATGCATAGCTGATATAAAAAATTGGATGACTAGTAATTTCCTACTACTAAATTTTGAAAAAAACAGAGATTCTAATTATTGGACAAAAAACGTCCTCACATAATAACCTAGAATACCGTCTAACACTTGATGGCTGCTCTGTTAAGTCCTCATCGTCGGTTACGGACCTGGGTGTGTGTGTGTGTGTGTGTGTGTGTGTGTGTGTGTGTGTGTGTGTGCTCTTTGATAGCAAACTTTCTTTTGAAAGTCACGTGAATAGTATCTGTAAAACCGCATTTTCCATCTAAAAAATAGATCTAAATTACGTCATATACTCTCAATGACAAATGCAGAACAATTAGTCCATGCGTTCATGACATCAAAACTAGATTATTGTAATCCTCTACTGGGTGGATGCCCTGCAATCGACTGCTGGCGGTAGATCCTTTTCCTATTTAGCACCAAAACTCTGGAACAATCTTCCTAACATTGTCCGGGAAGCAGACACAGTCTGTCAGTTCAAATCTAGACTAAAAACACATCTCTTTGACCTAGCATTCACATAACACTCTATAGACTTCTATAATTCAATGTTAGGCTGCTTAGATTAGGTCAGCCGGAACCGGGAACTCTTCCCATAAATCCTGATGTACTCGTTACATCATAAGAAGAATGGCATCTACGCTAATATTAGTCTCTCTGTTTATCCCGACGTTTACCGCAGTCCGCCGGATCCAGGCCGTATCCGGATCTGATGAAGGACCTGCACCTGGACACACACACACACACACACACACACACACACACACACACACACACACACACACACACACACACACACACACACACACACACACACACACACACACACACACATGTAGTGTTTCCATATTTTATGGGGACTTTCCATAGACATAATGATTTTTATACTATACAAACTGTATATTCTATTCCCTTACACTAACCCTATCCCTAAACCTACCCATCACAGAAAACTTTCTGCATTTTTACATTTTTAGTAAACATCACTTAGTATGATTTATAAGCTGTTTTCCTCATGGGGACCAAAAAATGTCCCCACACGAACAAGGATTTCAGATATTGCCATCCTTATGGGGACACATAAGGACACACACACACACACACACACACACACACACACACACACACACACACACACACACACACACACACACACACACACACACACACACACACCAGATCTGATGAAGGACCTGCGCCTGGACACGACGACAACACAGTCCTGAAGTGTCACTAGTCATTCCCCTGTGAAGGCCTCCTTCCCTTTACCTCTGTATAAAACGTTGTCGGGATAATTCTGATTCACGTGGCTACGCCGAAGCGAAAAATTATTGAAAGAAATATATATTGAAAAAAATTCTCAGAGCCACCAGACACTGTTTTATGCAAATTAGCGGCGGGGTCGCATTAAAGAATTTTCTGTTGGAACAGTGTCGTGTTAGCGGCCGCTAAGTTAATAACTAATGATCGTTGCGACGGAAGTGAATCAATTAAAACTAACTTTATCTGGACAATAACTTTATTCTAGAGCTGCTTTAAAGCCTAAACAATCTCTGTTACTGTAATCTCCTATTATCACTGTAAAGCTGCTTTGAAATAGTCCATATTGTTAAATAGTGCTGTATAAATGAAGGTGACTTGACTTGACTCATATCCATTGTGTGTAGCTTAACGATTTTAAAGTTGAATTTATCTTAATTTTTTCATTTGTCCGAGGGAAAATTGCACCAAGCAGGACGTTTATGCTTATTCCATTCAGTTATATGAACTTATTTACTATCCCACAATATAGAGATGTGAAAAAAACAATACACACTCCCTGGATTATTCCCTAAAACATTCTTTCTATTCTTTTCATTTTTATAATAGCCTTTTTTTTTTTTTTTACAGTTCTGACCGCTGCACCTTTACTTTGACAAGAGGATACTGAAAGGGCAAAACCAAAAAAAATTTATTTACTTTAGCTTATGTAACATTATTAATGAATCTCTGCCATAGCCAGGAATTACTATTGCTACAATTCTATGCTGGCTATTCATTACGTCTTCAAAATAAATAGTAATTTTTGTATATATTGCTTGTTCACTTCTAAAGAACATGAAAGGTGCTTTTTGATAGTTGATGGCAACCTCGTTTGTACTATACTTGTAGCCTTTATGCTTCCCCAATAATAGAGTAACATCAGGTGTGGAACCGGATTCACCCGAGTGAGAGGAGGAGGACTGTGAGGTGAGGGGAGGTTACAGACCGCTTACAAAGAGCGCTGTTAAAGTGCACTACTGAGCAGTCTCATGTACACAGTCTTCTCAAACATCTTACACAAAGACTTGAAAAGGTAACATGGGCCCATTATCTCTGGTCCTGCTCTTGCTTTCGGCCCAGTGGTCCTGCGCTCAGGAAGACCCTCTTCTGCCTTTCTCTGAACACCTGGACCCCGAGCACGATGTGCGGCTGAAGTGGGGCTTTGATGAGATCCAGGGCACCATCTTGTTCGAGCTCACTGTCAACACCAGCGGCTGGGTCGGGTTTGGCTTCAGCCCTAAAGGAGGAATGACTGGAGCCGATATCGTCATTGGAGGAGTTGGACCGAAAGGCAGTTACTTCACGGTAAAGTCAAGAAAGACTGACACTGATAACTGTCAGAGTCACTTACAGTGGATACTTTTATATCCTGGACTCTGATTCATATATGTATTTCATAGTTAGTTAGAGCATCTTTTATATAAATTATTTTAGTCTTTCACATTACCAAGATTCAAGACTGATGATAACTGTCAATAACTCACTTCAAGTGGAGTTACAAGCTCTTCTTTATATTCTTGATTCTGATTCATAGTGATATGTAATTAATATGTAGTTCATTAAATATAAGATTTTATATTATGAACTTATTTAGTTTTCTCAGTGGCTCTAAGCTGGGATATTTTTGAAGTTATTTTCTGAGTGTGACAAAATCAAAGACAAGACAAATTCTACTTTTGTATTAGACGTATAAGTTAAATGATATTTGTTTCCAAACTAGATGTTCTAAATAGATGTAAATGTTGGTAAATGAACCTGATATTGTAAGTGTTTTGGCCTTTTGAAAACTATAAAACTAGTTTGAACTGGACTGGGAACTGTACATCTACAAACATAAAGACAAAAACATGTTGCTATGCGTACATACATCTTTGTTTTCCTGTTGTTCAGGACCGTCATGCTGGGGGGAATTCAGTACCTGTGGTTGACCAGCAACAGAACTACAAACTCCTGTTTCTAACCGAGTCTGACGGGAAAACTGTCATGAAGTTTCAGAGATCTATTGAGTCTTGTGATGAAAACGATTTACCCATCACTGTGAGCATAAACAATGTGTTTCTTCCCCCTATACCTCTACAAACAAAGAGTAGTTTAACAACACCATGTAACCCTCCTCTTTCTTGTATGTAATATGCATTCTGCAGTTTTATTCAGAAAACAATGATGGTGAAACTATGGCATTGTTGACAAAACAAAACCAGCAATGTAAGGGAATCCGCATGATGGCGGTCCTCAGGGATCAGGGTGTTTCTGAGAACGCCTCTCCATAAACACAATGCTTAACCGGTTTGTCAGGAGGCTCTGAACTGTCCGTCTAAAAACCCTCCTTAACTCAGAAACCATAAAATACTAGATCAAACAAATAGCTGTTATCTTGGACATAGGCTCACTGCAAACTTCTGTGAGTGTCAACCGCATTTAACTGCATTCTATAGGTGGCCAAAGAGCTTCTTATTTTCCATTTAGAGATCACAAAAAGTGTTTTCTTTGTTTTATTGCATGATCAGAATCTTCCCATGAAGCTGATCTATGCGTACGGGCAGAGCGATGACATCGTGTACCATAATAACCGAAGGGGAACGAAAGAGGTGAACCTGTTGAAGTACATGCCTCGTGTCACTCCTGCAAACAGCAAGTATTTCGACATGACTATGGTCAATGTAAGAGAATTTTACTTTTTCTTTTTGTCTAAAATTTATTGTCATTTAATAATGCAAAAACGATGCCAATAATTTAGATTATAAAGAAGAAAGTACTGGATGTTTAAGTAATTTCAACTTAAATTACATTAAACTTACTTAATCCTTAAATGCATACATTTTTGCCAATCATCATTAGGTTACATATTTGGGTGTTTAGTTACCCGGATCTATATTATTGTATTATTCTGAGCACCATTACTCCAGTCTTCAGTGTCACATGATCCTTCAAATCATTAAATATGCTGATATGTATTAAATATGCTGAATAAAATTAGCCCATTCATTCCTTCTTTTTTTAAATCATACTGACCCACAAACTTTTGAATGGTAGCCTACTGTAACTGCATGTTGATCTCAAAACTCGGCACCAGTCATGCAAGAAAACAAAGTGAGTGAACTTTCACTAAACTTAATAGGCTGCTTACATTTAAAATCATTTCAGTTCACTGTACCAGCCAATCAAACCTACTATCACTGCAAGATCACGAGAGCCCCGACTTTTGATCACAAACAGCACATTTATCGTGTAAGTGAGTCTATGAACTTCACACACATGATCTATCCACCGATCTGTCGATCATCTTCATCTCTGACTTACTTTCTTCATCTCCAGATTGAGCCGTTCATCACAAACTTGGACCTCGTGCATCATCTGCTGCTGTACCGCTGCCCGCCGACTGTGACGGAGCCGTCTGAAGCGCAGTGTTACACCCAACTGAGTGGCAATGAGTGTATGGAGACCATGGCAGTGTGGGGAGTTGGCGGAGGGGTCAGTCTCTGTTCAGATATCAAACATTTTCATCTCTCGGTTACATTTTCTCGTTTTTAAATGACTAATATGGAACATTTGTGGGGTCTATGAGTGATCAAAATATTTTGGATTTGTATATCCATTTCTTTCAGGCGTTTGAACTTCCTGAGATGGCAGGACTTCCAATTGGAGGAAATGTTGGAGATTTTTTCTACAGGCTTGAAGTGCATTACAACAACCCAAATAAAAGTGCAGGTCAGTCAGTAGTGGTTTACAGTGTAAGATATCACACTGTGATGAATATTTAAAGTCAGCATGAAACGGAAGTTGCAATAGTCCCTCTTGTGATTTGTGACATATCCGAGTGAAACGGCTTCTCGAATGTAGGCGGTGACTTTGTGGTTTGCTATTGAGTGCAACTGTCAGGTTCCTGAAGGAAAAACTTCATTTAATTTCTCCTTAGGGAAACTGATTTTTTTAACGATTTTGCCATCAGCATAGGCCTACCTCGAGAGCGATTCGAGAATAGCCGGAGGACAGCTTCTCCAGGGCTGCGCTCCAGTCCACTTTCAGACATGCACTTGTGAACTTCAGGCATGAAGTACTAACCCAGGCCATGTACCACAATCCAACATGATTGTGACGTCAACGCATATTGCGTTTAATTTACTCCACCACAAACAACTCTATGAAATATATATATATATTTTTAAATTAAACAACACACCTATATACATATAGAATGCTGCATTAAACAATTTCGTAAGGGAAAAAAATAAATAATAAACCAACCCCATAGTGGATTCTAAGTGAGCAAGGGCTTAGCACGTTCCAACGCAGCCGAATGCACAGGTCCCGCCAGTAGTGGGCGCTCATGCAACGTGAGCAATGACGTACATCCGAGTGAGCAGACGGAGGGAAGTTAGCGAGTGAAGGGCATGACCTTTTTTGACTGGAATGGTTGCTCTGATGACGACACATCTGTTCCACGATTGGCAGGAAGTTTCAAGTTTATTCTCACATATTGCTAACGAATCTGTTTTTTACAACAGTAAACACTCTTTTCATGTAGTCGCGATGTTATTGTGTCATGTTTATCAAAATAAAACTGATTAAAAAACGCAGACCCCACTTCATTGATAGTATAGGCTTATGTCGATCTGTATTCTTGTTCAAACAGTAGCCTTGGCAATATATTTGGCAAATATTGCATTTATTTCACTTCTGCTGTGGTAAAGTATGCAAACACTACGGGAACAGCCTTACTGTAAGCTACATGGTTGTTAATTGATAGTATTTGCTTCTGTTGAAGCCGTTTGCTTGAATTATTTCAACTTAGTCTGAAAATAATAGTTTTTATCTGCAGAATTCGTGTTGAAAAACACATTACCCATGATGCTGTACAGAAAATTCCACCAATCAGAGTCAAAACAAGCTAAATTTGCCAAAAGATCTCGTTAGCTCCGCCAACTCCCATGAAGCACCAAATTTCATAATAGAGTTGGTCTCCTCTCTCTGTCTCTCTCTATATATACATAATGACAATATTTAAATGAGTAGTTTTATATTTTTGATTCAGTCATGCTGTCCTCATAATGCTTCATGGGATTGCATATGGGTGGTGATGGTGCAGTGGATAAGACACATGCCTTTGGTGTGAGAGACCCGGGTTCGAATCCACTGTGAGACACCAATGTGTCCCTGAGCAAGACACTTAACCCCTAGTTGCTCCAGAGGCGTGCGACCTCTGACATATAGCAATTGTAAGTCGCTTTGGATAAAAGCGTCAGCTAAATGAATAAATGTAATGCATTTCTGTACCTATTCCATTCAGTACACATGTCTTGTTGTACCTTTGTAGTTTTGTATGATTTTCAAATACATTTTGCTTCAAATCAAAGATTTTAAGGTTATGATTCACCTCAGCTTGGTTCATGGCTTAAAATTATTTAGTAAAGACTTTTTTGTAATCCCTATGGGAAAAAAGAATGGAAAAATACTACGCTGAAAAAGTAAGTGTTGCACTCTAGTGCTGTGATCTCGTGTGAGTGACAGGTTGTCCCGCCCTCTTTTGATTTCATGATGACATAGTAAAACAATATCCCTCTCTACACAGGTCGAGTTGATAACTCGGGTCTGCGATTCTATTACACATCTGAGCTCCGTCAGCATGATGCAGCTGTTCTGATGACAGGGCTTGCCGTGACCCCGGGTTACGCCATCCCACCCAAAGCCAAATCCTTCCTCACGTACGGCCTGTGTGACACTGCCTATATTCCAAAGGTATGATATATTAGCTACTCACATTCTCTCAGTCAAAGGCAGACTCGGCAGATGACTGGGTGATCTGTTGTGTTCTGTCATCGACAGGTTCTGGAGACGTCACATGATCTTCAGGTGTTTTCTGTGATGATGCACACACACTTGGCTGGACGGAAGGTGCGAGTCGGACACTTCAGGTAAACGTCAAAACCATCAATAACTGAATTAAAGCTACCCCGAAAATAATGTGTGCTTTTCTTTCTTCTGTGATGCATAGCCTAAAGTTACTGTAACGAATTATTATTTTTGTAAATTCTTATCCTCGTCAGAGGGGGAAAACAGATTGATCTTCTAGCCGCAGATGAAAACTACGATTTTGAATATCAGGAAGCGACAAACTTGGGCAAAACTAAGACAGTGAAGTTGGTAAGTGCGAAAAGATTTAAACTAATATATTAGGGATGGGCATGATTAATCGACGATCGATTATTGATCATTAAGAATTTCGTCGATCACGTTAATTTGTTATCGATTATCATTAAACTAATGCTGCTGCGTTGCGTAGTGTGAGTGGAAAGTGAACGTGTTCCCCGGGCTGGTCAAGTTAGCGCGGAGGTACCTGTGCATCCCGGCAACGTCAGTCCCCTCAGAGCAGGTGTTTTCAGCGGCTGGACTGAAGCCTTGTTTACACTCGACGCGTCCGCACGAGCGCGAAGGTGAGCGCGGCAAAAATGACGTCATTGCGGTATTCGGTGTTTCAAAGGCGAGCGCGTCGAGTTAAAACGCCTCGTCTGTTTGGGGAGGTGCGCGCGCAGTCTGTGGAGACTCGCGCTGCAGATCCAGGCGAAGGTGTAAACGAGGTTTGACGGTCAGGTTGCGGTCGCGTCTGACCTCAGATCATGTCATCAACATGCTTATCTTTCTCCACAAAAATCAGTAGACTGGTGTAGAAGTTGTATGTGAGTTACTAGTTATTTTTTACGAGGCTTTGTTAAGTAGCCTAGCCTAATTGATTGTTACAGTAGGTAGGCTAATCTCTCTCACCCTCTTTCTCGACTCCGTTCTTGGATAGTTTTGAGTTACATTTTGACAAAACCTGTCAGATCTAAGTATTATTATGTTTTTGGTTAAGTTATTGTTTAACATGATTTTTTTATTATTATTTATTATTTTGGAGCAAACGAGGGTCTCTGTTTAAGAACACCAACTCGCAGCTGCAGGTTCCGTTGCTTTCGAGCACCGCCGCGCATATCTTCAAGTTTAGCCTAACCGAACGTCCAGTTTTACTGCCACAAGTTGATCATCTTGTAATAAAGATCTAATCGAGGAAAAACGCGCTGTATTTTTGTATTTTCATTGCATTTTTAATTTATAAAAAGTATATAATATAAAAATAAATAATGAATTTGAATATAAAAATATTAATGATTAATCGATAGTCGATCGTTAATTCTCCCGACGATCGACTAAGAAAATTTAATCGAATGCCCATCCCTATAATATATATATATATATATATATATATATATATATATATATATATATATATATATATATATATATATATATATATATAAATGTATTGGCAGTAAGTGAAATAAAGCAACTTGTTTCTTGCAGGGTGACAAATTGCTGGTGGAGTGCACATATAACACTGAAAACCGCATCACACTCACATGGGTTAGTACATTTACATAGAGACTCATAGTGTCTTTTATTCAGCACCGTATAGTTTCAGTGTTGGGGAAAGGTGACTAATTGTGTAACTAATTACTAATGAATAGTAACAAAGTACTTTTTATGGAAAGTAATGTGTTATGTTACTTTTGCTTTACTCTTTCTCAACTGGGCTGGACTTCCTTGTTTGTACTTTAATAACAAAAAAGTTGTATTTTTGGCAAATGTAATGGTTCTTTCACACTAAAAGTGAAATGCTAATTCCCGCCCGTACAGCAGAGGGCGCCACTGAAACAAACCTTTCAGCTGTTCTTCCATTCTGGACACTTACTTCAGCAATAAAAACAAACAAAACAAATGTGATGTTTATCTATAGTCCTTTTTGCTTAGTATGGTTGAATTGGATCATCAAAGGTCAGCAGCAAAGACATTGGTTCATAAAGTGAGATTAAACGCAAAGTATATTTGTGTTATTTGCAGGTTTGTGTATTATTGTGAGTTTGCATTTCACTGTTTTTATTTATTTTGAGGAATTCTGAATCTGTTTTCGTGCAAGTGAGAAGAGTAAATGCTCACATTTAGAACTACAACAAGTATCATGTTCACACAGCGCACACAACGCCTATGCAATTACTCACAATTTCTCTCAAGAGGTGTCAGTAAATAAATGGTAAAATAAAGTAACCTGCATTAATTATTTCAAAAAGTCATTCGGATATTTTGTTGTAAATTTATAAGTAATGCGTTACTTTACTAGTCACTTAACGAAAGTAATCTGACTACTGGGGTGAGTATGGATGTGTAACTCTCTTTTGCTGCCCACAGGGGGGGCTCTCGACTTCAGAAGAGATGTGTCTGACTTTCCTCTTCTACTATCCAGCCATGAATCTGAGCAGTTGTGTGAGCTTCCCTAATTTACAGACATTAGGATCTGCAATGGGAGCAACAGATACAGCGTAATCTAATTTAAAACATTGTTTTAATGTATTTAGCTCTCAATATTTGCCCTAATGATAATGTGGCTTTTATTTGATAACTTTGCAGTACCTGGCTCGATATGATGTACATGAACACTTGGAATGACACGTCTATCAATCAATACCAACAAACACTGAAGAGAATTGATCAGCTAGTCATAGTCGCTGATTCATTTGTAAGTGTCCACACCTCTACAACATGCATACATGTTTCTGTTCTGACCTCAGCTGTTCCCTGACACGCTTTTCCATGTGTATTTCCAGAACAACATATCATACAACCCAGGGATGATTCCTGATCTCAGAGCCGTCCCGTCTGCACCCTGCATGAGCGCTTGTGCCATCAAACGTCTTGCTTTGATATCGCTGCTCCTCTGTTTGACAGTGCATTGGGATTTATGAAACCTTCATGCAAAATACTAAACCTGATGTTCTTTCAGTGGCTGTGATTAATAAGTAAATCAATTTAACAAGCAACCACTCCTGGCTCACAGCAGGGATATACTTGACAGCAACATAAAAACCAGAATAACAGAAAATTGAGCCAAATATATGATATATAACGTTTTTATATAGATTTTTTAGCAAATTATATCAGGATGGAAATTGACTTTACACTTTACTTCCATTGGGTTACTTTCAGATATTATAAATAAAATGTGAATATATAGAATATTTCCAACCTTGAGTTGTAATTAAAAACAACAAAAATGGCAATGATAATTATGATAATTATAATTATTACAAAAATAAATACACATTTATTCAGCCAATAGATTAAGTGTTTATGCAGTGGTAATGCACATAAAATGTTAGACGTGTGCTTATAGCTCCCTCTAGTGAGAAGAATAGACATCCATATGGGTAACCAGACAGTTGATGGGCTATATTGACTTAGACCTATGGTAAGGAATGTAAGGGAAAAAATGACTAAAAAATAAAGTCATCATTTATTCATCCTTGTGTCCTTAAACATCTGTATGGAGACGGGGACGGGGACGGGGGGTTTGACTCCATTGACTTTGCATTGCGAGAAGCTGTCTCCTTATCACAAAAAACTAAAAACAAAACAATGTCTAAACGCTGCAACGTGACAAGGTGTACCGCAAACGAGCGAACCCAGGAATACATTTTATAAGCTGTCAACCCCAAAAAAATAGCGTTTAAGGACACAAAAGTGGATACAGGCTGGAACGAATGGGTAAATTGTGGGACACTCAGTATGCAATAAAATACACTATGTGTGCATTAAACATTTTGTCCAAATGTCAGTCTAATTATATTTCTGTAAGCTAAGCTATCCCGGTGGCCGATTACGTTCCCATCCCCAACATGACACGTTGGGCTCTGTCTCAATTGCCTGTATCCACTTTTGTGTACTTAAAGCTACAATGTGTAATTTTTGTCGTCACTAGGGGTCGCTAACCTCTTACAATAATAAAGGTGTAGATAGATGACGCAGTGATAAGCGGAATCATGGAACTTGCCGTCATGCTGATGGATCTAATAATGTTTATGGATGAGAGAAAACATTCATGTTTTTTAACATGACTGTGGTGTGAAGCAGGGAGTGATTGCTAATGAGAGACAGATATCAGCGCCACACGCGAGTCCCGCGGATATAAAGGAATGAGGACATTTCATTCTACCGAACTAGTGCTGAATTACTACTCACAGGTCAGTTTATTTGACGAATTAAACTTGTGAGGTAACACAGCGCTTTCACTTGGTCTACACTCTACACTATCATACTAAATAGCATTTGAGTGTGTTGAAAGTTATAATGTTATTCTATGTGTTAGTTTGTTAGCTATATGAGACTAGCCGTAAGCTAGATCCTATTCTTTCATGAATCCGACTTCTCCAAGTATGGCTCGCTTCAGCCTGCGGTGGACATCCAGCCCCGCCCACATCCAGCCCCGCCCACATCCAGCCTTGCCCACATCCAGCCCTGCACACATCCAGCCCCGCCCACATCCGACCATATGTGTTGTAGATATGCAGTATGCTACACAGGGGCGTCACTAGGATTTTCATTTTAGGGGGGCTAAGCCCCCAATGAGGGTATGATTTTTAAAAAAAATGATAAAAAAAAGGAAACACTTTACTTTAGGATCTAATGTTCCCTATTAACCAGTTCCATTACCATGCAAATGCAGGGTTTTATAATCACTGTGGTCCCAAATGTGAGGTAGGGCAGATAGGGGGTTTCTGGGTTTCCCCGAGAAAATTTTGATTTCTCTGATCTACATAAATTAAGATGTTTTGAAGGCCAAAAAAATTGGATTACAGCTTTAAAACCATGTCAGTGGGCAGCTTATTATTTTTCTCTCCTCATCAGACAGCATCACACTCTTTTTCTCTTTGTTTTTATCTTGCCCTGTCTCTTCCCCTCCTAAAGCTGAGCTTTGACTGATATAGGCTATTTATTATTGTCTGTCAGTGAAGAAAGTAACATAGGGTCAACTGATAGGTTGATTTTGCCTATGAATCATTTTCTCAGACGCGTTTATTTACTGAAAGCTACTAAAGCTAGGTAATTAAGTTTATTAAATGCATTCACAATATGTAGTCTACACATTCATTATTGATCTTATGCCTAATAGAGGGGCGTAGAAAGGGCTTTATTATCAAAGAGGTCTTAAATTTGAGGTTGGTAGGGGGTTCAATTTTTTATTTCTCTGATATGTGCATTTCAAGACGTTTTTAAGACAAAAAAAGGATAAGAAATAGCTTTAAAACCATGTCAGTGGACAGTAGATTATTTGTCAATACCTGCTCTCTCCTCATCTCCATCACTCTTTCTTTTTCTCTCAGTCTCTTCATCCCTTTCTCTTCCCCTCCTAAAGCTGAGCTTTTTTAATTTACTAAAGGCTACAATTTGAATTATATTCTCAATATGTACACATTCATTATTAATCTTGTGCCTAACATGATGAAACGGTTTTGTTAATGTTTCTTGTCCCCTCACAATGACAGTAAACTAATTATTACATTACATAGGCCTCAGTCAAGTTACATAGGCCTATTTTCAGTTCAAAATGGTGAAATTAGACAAACTATATTAGTTTGCCTGATTATTTTTTGTCATTCGTTTAACATTTATGACCTAAAAAAAAGGTCAAATATGAAATTATAAGTTTAGCTATTTACATCTTATCTCGCACTTGACCGTAGGGGAGAGTGGGGTAAAGTAGGACATTTTTTACATTTGCTCTCCTCTAAGCGAGCTAAAATTATATATCATTAAAATTTACACATTTCCCATTAATTCAGGATGTTTCCTAGCAATGGAAATTATCAGAATGTATTTAGGGTGAAGGGCAGTGAAAATATGATTGTTTTTTAAAAAGTGGTCTTGTGTCTCACTTTACCCCAGCTTAGGGGTAAACTGAGACAGACCAGAGAAATCAAGGGGGTAAAGTGAACCAGCTGGGGGTAGCCCCTGACTCCGAGCCCTGGCTCCCTGGAAAGCAGACGACTGGTATCAGTCAGGAGTGAGTATGGGTGTGGTTACGAGGAGAAGGGTGATCTCGACAAATGCCTCCAACCTAGGTTGGGGGACCCTTTACGAGGGCAGGCCCGTCTCTGGCATATGGTCAAGCTTGGAGAAGCGCCTACATATAAACTGTCTGGAGATGAGAGCAGTTGCTCTATCGCTGAAAGCCTTTCTCCTCTACTTAAAAGGCCACCAGGTCCTGGTCCTATATAAATCGCCAGGGTGTTCTCAGGTCAAGCAAACTGCACGCCATGGCCAAAAAACTAATTTTATGGTCTCAGCACAACCTGTGCTCCCTAAAGGTGGTGCACGTGCCAGGCATTCTGAACCAGGGTGCGGATATGTTATCCAGAGACAGTGTTCCCCCAGGGGAATGGTCTCTTCACCCACAGACGGTTCAGCTAATATGGAGCATCTTTGGATAGGCAGAGGTCGACCTCTTCGCCTCAGAAGACAACGCTCATTGCCGAAAATTTTTCTCAATCATGCTTGCCCACGATTGGCCGAGCCGCCCGCTATATGCATTTCCTCCGGTCACGATGTTACCACAGGTCATCGAACGGATCAGGAAGAGCAAGTGTGCAGAGCTACTAATAGCACCTCTCTGGAAGACCCAGTCATGGTTCTCCGAGCTGGCACAGCTGCTGGAAACAGCCCCATGGCCGGTTCCGCTGAGGAGAGACCTCCTCACGCAGGCAAACCGATTAATCTACCGTCCCCGTCCTGACTCATGGGCCCTTTATGTATGGCCCCTCAACGGATACTCGGGTGTCTCCCGGAAAGGGTGCTGAAAAGGATCACTGAAGCAAGAGCGCCGTCAGCTAGACGCCTCTACGCTCAGAAATGGGTGGTATTTTCTGGCTGGTGCGCTGCACGGAGCCTGGACCCCTATTTGTGCGAAGTATTTAGTGTACTTGCCTTCTTACAAGGGCATTTGGATGCGGGTCGTACCCCCGCCACGTGTATGTGGCTTTGATCAGGGGATCGCTTCAGTCTTAGGCTGAAGGCTTAGGCCACACCCATTCTGGAGGGGTCTGACACGCCAGGGCGCGAAGCAGTTTTATTGGTTCTTGCTTTTGAGCTGCCTCGCCATATAGACGCCCCTGATGCGACATACAAAGGCTAAATAGAGAGATTGCTTTCTTTGACTGATTATACAACTTAAGTGATCCACCTATGGGGATTCAAATCTTCAAATCCGAAAACAAGAGGATATGCATTGATGTCACTTTCCCGCCAGAATACGCCCCCCCAGCCGGACTGAGTGGCAAAAGAGCCTGCTGCATAAGTGGATTTAATAGGGGAATTTGCGAAAACGCTAGTAAAACAAACAATTATCAGTTTAAACTAAAGGTTGGACTCGATATTGTTCCTCCTTCTATACAAAGATCTCGTGATTCATGGATATTGACATCCAGCCCATTTTAGGTGTGTTTTTTGGCGCCATTTACGCTGAACACAAATTCTGGCGCGCAGTCTTTTTGCCACTCACTGGGCTTAACTGCAGTCACTCCAGCCGACAGAGAAGTCTCGCGCATACCCGCTATACAGATGTTGTCTTATTTACAACATGCCAATCAGACTTTCAGCAAACAAACATGAAGGATGCCCGGGCCAGTTAACAGGCCAGCACTGCATCGTCACAAGAGTTTAAGTCTAGAGAATTTAAATATTCAAGAAGACACGAAAGATAACTCAATTTGTTAATTATGCGCTGTGTGAGTAGTTTAGACACAAAAACTGAATTGAGCTCTCTTTCACGTCTTCTTGCACTTGAACGGACAAATAAAAAAAAAATGTGTCAACAGTACCCGTCTCGGTGAGTATAGTAAACATCTCCGGTTATGGCTTAAGTGAACGTAAACAGTTGAGAAAGATGTACCAGTATCAGTATTGGATACAAGCATTAGTCTTAAAGGTGATATATCATGAAAATCTGACTGTTTCCATGTTTAAGTGCTATAATTGGGTCCCCGGTGCATCTACCAACCCAGAAAACGTGAAAAGTGATGCCCAGTAACTTTGTTTTGGTAAACCTTTCTCTGCAAACATGTCAAAAAGTGAGCCAAACAAACCATTTGTGATGCACTTTTAAAAGGTAAGACGTTTAAAGAATAAGATTGTATATTATCAGTACATCTGAATCAAACTAACTTGTGTATTTAAACATGCTAGTTGATTATTGCTCTCTAAATTAGTAGTTTTAGGGGGCGTTATCAGATAAAAGATAGGTCATTGGATAAAGTTAGTTACACATAACAAACCACAAACAGCCTATTAATGGTTAAACCCATTCTATTAATCCAGTTTTATCCTTTGTTGTGTAATTAGAGGAAAATGCTTCTAAACAGGGGTTAATTATAACATTGGGGAGTGTGACAGTGATGGGTGGAAGTGGTAAAATTAATATCCGTTTTATCCCCTATGTGCAATAACGGAAAAAAAAAATCCTTATTTTAGATTGGATATTTGAGTAAGCAAAAACGTATGGGTGGAGTTTTTTAGGCATTGTGTTTTTGTTGACTATTACCTGTCTATTTTATGTTTAATATATTATGGGATCCAGCCTCACCCCATCGATTTGAGCGCCGAAGCACTTCCTGGGACTATCTGAGGTCTACGCAAATCACGCGACGACCAAGCATTTTGAACTTCCGTTGTCGCAACTCTTTGGCTGGATCCCAAAGGACACAATCAGATGTGGTGAAGTGTTGAGTTCCACTGAAGAGATGAGTCCTAGCTTAGGACCCAAGCAATCCCATTGGTTCAAAGCACATTTTATGGGTAATCGCTTTAGTGCCTGGTTATAAATCAGATATCACTTAATTACATAAGTCGTTTGAACAACATTATAACGACCATTAGTATATTTTAACTTACTATAGTTTCACATACTAGTATTTAACCGAAGCTATAGATTGTGAAATTGTACATTTCTCGTCTTTGGTGTTTTTTTAGTTAGCTTAATAACAATCAACAATGTCGCAAAACATACCTAAACATGTTTTTTCTTTCCCTTTAACTATATAAATAATCAGTATAAAAATAAACGATTATTACATTAATTAAAGTTTGATTGATTACATCAACTTACACAGCTTTAGATCAGGCATACTCCTGGGGTCCTAAGCTGAGACTCAACACTTCACCGCACCGGCCCTGTGGACCCCTCCGAGGTCACACTCGCTGACGTCAGGAAGTGCACCCCTAGGGGGCGCTGGCCTCAAGTCCACGCCAGAGTGTGTTTTGGGACAAGCTTGATGACATCATGTCATCGAAAGTCAAACAGCCACGAAACTCAAACTCCTCCCCTCATTTATCTGATTGGGCGTTCGCATTGATTCCTGGCTAGGTAATTTGTGTGGAGGGTCGAAAGTGCGTGCTTCGCCAAAGTCCGCATCTAGGGCACAAAGTCGGCGTTCGCAAACACACTTTTGAGCGCTGAAATGCCGAAAGGGGCATTCTACGGACTCGTACACTTGGCGAACACGTGCAATTTAAGGCCACGAGACCGCGAGTCCACATGAAGTGTGCCGTTTGAGATCCAGCCTATCTCTATAGACCTTATGTAGCCACGCCCCTTTTCAGCGCTGAGCTCGTTGTCTTTTGACTCCCGGTCTGTATTTTCACAGCGATCTTGCGTAGTTATGAATGAACGGCTCGTTTAAAAAAATTCCAAGGTCCATTTGTTAAGACACATGCTTTATAATGCTTAAGATAAACATTACAATGCTCATGATGAATTCCGTTAACTCTACAATAAGTAAATCAACTTCACCAGCTAATTACTCCTGGACAGCGATGCCATAGAAATATACAGAGCGAACGCAAAACCGGAAGTTCAAAGACAATATTCTAAAGATGGCGGCGCCCTCGTTTCTCTGGTGCATAAGGTCTATTTGGCTCTGGTGTAAAGGATCGGTCCTCTTTTGAACGGAGGCGGAGCTGCAGCTCATTTGCATTTAAAGAGGCGCACACAAAAAAACAGAGCATTTTTGCTCACAAGGGGCAAAAACAAAAAGGGTCACATTTGACAAGCTATAATAAATGATCTGGGGGGTATTTTGAGCTGAAATTTCACAGGCACATTCTGGGGACATAATATATTTATATTACATCTTGTGAAAAGGGTCATAATATGTCACCTTTAACTTGACAGAAACCTAATATTTCTGCTGGTGTCTGTTTTTAATGTTAATCAAACCACAAAAGACAAAAAATGAGTCACTGCTCTTGACTGAACAACTTTTGTACATTTAATAAGGATTAATCAATGTTAAATGTATACAGTGAAGACTATCCAGTGTTTTACATTGGATTACTTTATATAATGTATTTACCTGAAAACTACTGTTACTTGTCTTTAATAAAGTTTCAAATTTATATTAGTTAAGCTAGTAGGTTTAGCTGTGGCTTTGAAATTGGAATAGAGAAAATTGGAATATTGGCAGTCACCGGCCAGAAACCTTTTGGGCAAAAAATATTTTTTTTGGCCGTTTATACATCTTTCATTTACAATTCAAATATATCACATGTATATCAAAAAATGTTTGTTGTTCATCTCAACATTTCTTTCTAATAATACTCATGCTCAGTGTTTTACAATAATAGAGTAACATCAGGTGTGGAACCGGATTCACCCGAGTGAGAGGAGGAGGACTGTGAGGTGAGGGGAGGTTACAGACCGCTTACAAAGAGCGCTGTTAAAGTGCACTACTGAGCAGTCTCATGTACACAGTCTTCTCAAACATCTTACACAAAGACTTGAAAAGGTAACATGGGCCCATTATCTCTGGTCCTGCTCTTGCTTTCGGCCCAGTGGTCCTGCGCTCAGGAAGACCCTCTTCTGCCTTTCTCTGAACACCTGGACCCCGAGCACAATGTGCGGCTGAAGTGGGGCTTTGATGAGATCCAGGGCACCATCTTGTTCGAGCTCACTGTCAACACCAGCGGCTGGGTCGGGTTTGGCTTCAGCCCTAAAGGAGGAATGACTGGAGCCGATATCGTCATTGGAGGAGTTGGACCGAAAGGCAGTTACTTCACGGTAAAGTCAAGAAAGACTGACACTGATAACTGTCAGAGTCACTTACAGTGGATACTTTTATATCCTGGACTCTGATTCATATATGTATTTCATAGTTAGTTAGAGCATCTTTTATATAAATTATTTTAGTCCTTCACATTACCAAGATTCAAGACTGATGATAACTGTCAATAACTCACTTCAAGTGGAGTTACAAGCTCTTCTTTATATTCTTGATTCTGATTCATAGTGATATGTAATTAATATGTAGTTCATTAAATATAAGATTTTATATTATAAACTTATTTAGTTTTCTCAGTGGCTCTAAGCTGGGATATTTTGGAAATTATTTTATGAGTGTGACAAAGACAAGACAAAGTCTACTTTTGTATTAGACGTATAAGTTAAATGATATTTGTTTCCAAACTAGATGTTCTAAATAGATGTAAATGTTGGTAAATGAACCTGATATTGTAAGTGTTTTGGCCTTTTGAAAACTATACAACTAGTTTGAACTGGACTGGGAACTGTACATCTACAAACATAAAGACAAAAACATGTTGCTATGCGTACATACATCTTTGTTTTCCTGTTGTTCAGGACCGTCATGCTGGGGGGAATTCAGTACCTGTGGTTGACCAGCAACAGAACTACAAACTCCTGTTTCTAACCGAGTCTGACGGGAAAACTGTCATGAAGTTTCAGAGATCTATTGAGTCTTGTGATGAAAACGATTTACCCATCACTGTGAGTCCTCAAACAACATTCCCATACTACCATGTTTTGAAAGACATTAATACTTTTATTCAGCAAGGACACATTAAATTGATCAAAAGTGACAGTAAAGACATTTATAATGTTACAAAAGATTTCTATTTCAAGTAAATGCTTGGACTTTCTATTCATCAAATAATTGTACCACAGTTTCCACAACAATATTAAGCAGCACAACTGTTTTCAACAATAATAAAAAATTTTAACATACTAGAATGATTTCTGAAGAATTATGTGACACTGAAGACTGGATTAATGATGCTTTGCATCACAGGAATAAATTACATTTTAAAATATATAAAATAGAAACCAGTTATTTTACATTGTAATAATATTTCACAATATTACTGTTTTTATTGCATTTTTGTGACAAATGCAGCCTTGGTGAGCAGAAGAGACTTCTTTTAAAAACATCAAAATATCATTATCATTTAAAAAACCTTTTAAAATGTGATGATTATGGACTTTAACAATAGAATCAGCCTATAATTTAACCTTTCACACTACCATTTTTAGAGATGAAAATGTTTAAGATTAAGGTTTGGGTAGTTGAAGAAATATCCAGCAACAAATGATGTCCTACATGAGTAAGCAGAAAGGATAAATATACAGTTTGTTCCTGGAACTGGGCTAATGATAAACAGAACACCTACTTACTGAATTTGATATCCCATGTTCTGTTAAATCAAATGCATGTTTGCAATTTACGAACTGTGATGCGACTACAAAGAAAAGTACTTACAAAACCATCAGTTTCACTCTCCCCTTTTATTATGTAGTACTCAGAAGTTTTACCCAGAAAACAATGTGAACGTAAGACCTACGGCATTGAAAAAACCCCGAAATTGTAAGATCTTAAGACTGTGGGTGTCGCCTTTCAGGGTCCTTTCACTCCCATACTGGAAATACACACTAGGACCAGGAAGTTTGTACCGATTCTGTTTGTAGGAAATGCCAATTGCAGGCTTTACTTAATCTAAAGCTGCTGATGTGATGGACTGTGTGACTGAACTCAGGAACCCTGAAAGTCTAGATCTGAAACTACTAGCGAAAGAGTTTCTCATTTGTCAGTTCAGTTTTTTCAGCTGGTATCTGCGGATCAGATTTATGTTTTGTTTTATTGCATGATCAGAATCTTCCCATGAAGCTGATCTATGCGTACGGGCAGAGCGATGACATCGTGTACCATAATAACCGAAGGGGAACGAAAGAGGTGAACCTGTTGAAGTACATGCCTCGTGTCACTCCTGCAAACAGCAAGTATTTCGACATGACTATGGTCAATGTAAGAGAATTTTACTTTTTCGTTTTGCCTTATTTATTTTAGTATGTTTCATTTAGCAGAATTTTTTTTAAAATATTTGCCAATTCGTTATTTGAGCTTTTGATAATCAAGAAAAAAATTTTGTTCCTTCAAAATGCACAAAACTTTGACCTGGTGCAAATAACAAAGAGACAAGCAATATTCCAGGTTAAAGTTCATATTTGTCCTATCAGGCTTTAACTACAACAAGCAACATAACATTTAATCAGTTGCTTGGTTACAATTTATTTTATTTTACATTGAAGAATAATTGGTCCAAAACCCAGGTGACCAATAAAGCATGGTCTTTGAGAAAAAATGATGTCATAACATTTAGACTAGACAATAGAAAAGTCGAGTCACCTTTATTTTTTAGGGAGCTTTATACAATACAGATTATTTCAAAGCAGCTTGACAGTGATCAACAGAAAATAAATCACACATTTCCAAAAAGAAAAAAAGTCTCATTGTTCAGCTGTCACTAGAGGGATTTTAAGAACAATGTGGGGCTAATTCACCAATAAAATATGTATACATTTACATTTATACATTTGGCATACGCTTTTAAGGTACATTTGATCTGTTCAAGCATTCCCTGGGAATTGAACCCATGACCATAGCCGTTGCTAGCGGCTGCGCTAATGTATGATCTACAGACGCTATCTATCAGTGGGTCATTCTTAGTGAATTCCCAATGATTCTCTTTGACTTAAAATGTCTAATATAGGAACTTTCACTTTACATGTTGACTAAATTCATGATAATTTCAGTTCACTGTACCAGCCAATCAAACCTACTATCACTGCAAGATCACGAGAGCCCCGACTTTTGATCACAAACAGCACATTTATCGTGTAAGTGAGTCTATGAACTTCACACACATGATCTATCCACCGATCTGTCGATCATCTTCATCTCTGACTTACTTTCTTCATCACCAGATTGAGCCGTTCATCACAAACTTGGACCTCGTGCATCATCTGCTGCTGTACCGCTGCCCGCCGACTGTGACGGAGCCGTCTGAAGCGCAGTGTTACACCCAACTGAGTGGCAATGAGTGTATGGAGACCATGGCAGTGTGGGGAGTTGGCGGAGGGGTCAGTCTCTGTTCAGATATCAAACATTTTCATCTCTCGGTTACATTTTCTCGTTTTTAAATGACTAATATGGAACATTTGTGGGGTCTATGAGTGATCAAAATATTTTGGATTTGTATATCCATTTCTTTCAGGCGTTTGAACTTCCTGAGATGGCAGGACTTCCAATTGGAGGAAATGTTGGAGATTTTTTCTACAGGCTTGAAGTGCATTACAACAACCCAATTAAAAGTGCAGGTCAGTCAGTAGTGGTTTACAGTGTAAGATATCACACTGTGATGAATATTTAAGGTCTTTTGACCTTAGTACTGAGACAGCTCTCATTAGAGTCACAAATGATTTGCTCTTATCATCTGATCGTGGTTGAAAGTGAAAAGGTGAAAGTGACACGTGATGGCCAAGTATGGTAACCCAAACTTGGAATTTGACCTCTGCATTTAACCCATCCAAGTAAGTGCACACACATTAGGAGCAGAGTAGTGAGTAGTGAACACACACACACTGCAAACGTACACACACCCGGAGCAGCGGGCAGCCTTGAGTGGCGCCCGGGGAGCGATTGGGGGTTAGGTGCCTTGCTCAAGGACACCTCAGTCATATTCCTGCCGGTACTGGAATCGAACCAGTAAACTTTGGGTCACCAGTCCAACTCTGTTACCATTAGGCCATGACTGTCCCTTTTATCTCTCTATTAGTGTTACTTGATCTTACTGCTGCATTTGAAACTATCAACCACAACATTCTTTTAAATAGACTAGAAAACTATGTTGGCATTAGTGGAATTGCACTTGCATGGTTTAAATCATATTTATCTGACCGTTATCAGTTTGTAGCAGTAAATGAAGAGATGTCTTATCGGTCAAAAGTTGTACCACACTTGTACCACAACCCACCCTGCACTTGTACCACAAGGCTCAGTACTACGACCGCTGCTGTTCTCTATGTACATGCTACCCTCACACACACACACACACACACACACACACACACACACACACACACACACACACACACACACACACACACACACACACACACACACACACACACACACACACACACACACACACACACACACACACATTATGTACATGCTACTCTTAGGAGATATCATTAGGAAGCATGACATTAGTTTTCACTGTTATGCTGATGATACTCAGCTGTATATTTCTTCACACCCTGACGAAACTCACCAATTCACAAAACTAAACGAAGTGCATAGCTGATATAAAAAACTGGATGTCTAGTTATTTCCTACTACTTAATTCTGATAAAACAGAGATTCTAATTATTCCTCACGTAATAACCTAGAATACTGTCTAACACTTGATGGCTGCTCTGTCAAGTCCTCGTCGTCAGTAAGGAACCTGTGTGTGTGTGTGTGTGTGTGTGTGTGCTCTTTGATAGCAATCTCTCATTTGAAAGTCACGTGTCTAGTATCTGTAAAACCGCATTTTTCCATCTTAAAAATATATCTAAATTACGTCATATGCTCTCATTGACAAATGCGGAACAACTAGTTCATGCGTTCATGACATCAAGGCTAGATTATTGTAATGCTCTACTGGGTGGTTGCCCTGCACGCTTAATAAACAAACTACAGCTAGTTCAAAACCCAGCCGCTAGAGTTCTTACCAGAACCAGGAAGTACGACCATATTAGCCCGGTTCTGTCAACACTGCATTGGCTCCCTATTAAACATCGTATAAATTTTAAAATATTGCTGATTACTTACAAAGCACTAAATGGTTTAACTCCCCAGTACTTGAGCGAGCTCTTAACGCATTATAGTCCTTCACGTCTATTGCGACCTCAAAACTCCGGCCAGTTGATAATACCTAGAATATATAAATCGACTGCTGGCGGTAGATCCTTTTCCTATTTAGCACCAAAACTCTGGAACAATCTTCCTAACATTGTCCGGGAAGCAGACACAGTCTGTCAGTTCAAATCTAGACTAAAAACACATCTCTTTGACCTAGCATTCACATAACACTCTATAGACTTCTATAATTCAATGTTAGGCTGCTTAGTTTAGATCAGCCGGAACCGGGAACTCTTCCCATAAATCCTGATGTACTCGTTACATCATAAGAAGAGTGGCATCTACGCTAATATTAGTCTCTCCGTTTATCCCGAGGTTTACCGCTGTCCGCCGGATCCAGGCCGTATCCGGATCTGATGAAGGACCTGCGCCTGGACACACACACACACACACACACTTCAGATCTGATGGAGGACCTGCGCCTGGACACGACGACAACGCAGTCCTGAAGTGTCACTAGTCTTTCCCCTGTGAAGGCCTCTTTCCCTTTACCTCTGTACAGATAATCGTTGTCGGGATAATTCCGGTTCATGTGGCTACGCCGAAGCGATAAAATTCTGTATTATAATTTTTAAGGCCAGACAAGTAGTTTGTTGAGGGTTGGTTTTGTAGGGAAGGACTACATGCCTGCGCACATATAATTCAAACGTGCATACCTATAGAATTAACTCTTAATACGCATGGGCACGACATCAGCGTTCTCGCGGGTTCGCGTTTTTAAAGTTTGCGTAGAGAGAATTTAAGAGTTTTCTGTTGGAACAGTGTCGTGTTAGCGGCCGCTAAGTTAATAACTAATGATCGTTGCGACGGAAGTGAATCAATTAAAACTAACTTTATCTGGACAATAACTTTATTCTAGAGCTGCTGTAAAGCCTAAACAATCTCTGTTACTTTGATTTCCTATTATCACTGTAAAGCTGCTTTGGAACAATCTACATTGTTAAAAGCGCTATATAAATGAAGATGACTTGACTTGACTTTTGACATGATTAAACAATATCCCTCTCTACACAGGTCGAGTTGATAACTCGGGTCTGCGATTCTATTACACATCTGAGCTCCGTCAGCATGATGCAGCTGTTTTAGGGACAGGGCTTGTAGTGGCCCCGGGTTACGCCATCCCACCCAAAGCCAAATCCTTCCTCACGTACGGCCTGTGTGACACTGCCTATATTCCAAAGGTATGATATATTAGCTACTCACATTCTCTCAGTCAAAGGCAGACTCGGCAGATGACTGGGTGATCTGTTGTGTTCTGTTATCGACAGGTTCTGGAGACGTCACATGATCTTCAGGTGTTTTCTGTGATGATGCACACACACTTGGCTGGACGGAAGGTGCGAGTCGGACACTTCAGGTAAACGTCAAAACCATCAATAACTGAATTAAAACTCACTAGAATATCAAAATGAAAAATAATTTACTCACACTCATGTCATTCCAAACCTGTGTGCTTTTCTTTCTTCTGTGGAAGACAGGAGGAGATGTTCAGCAGATTGTTCATGCTGCTTTGTTCCATTTAATAATAATAACTACTTTTTATTTGTGTTTTTTATGTTAATGAAAAAAAAGTAAGATAAAAAAGTAAAAGGTTTGTTTGATCTGGCAAAATTAAGAGTTTTTCCTCATTTTTCTAATGAGAAAAAAACAAAAAGTTTCACCGAAAATTTTAAATTATCCCATAATTTACAGCCATCCTAGGAGTGTATGACTTTTTTCTTTCAGCCGAACACAATCGGAGAGTTATATAAAATAATATCTTGGCTCTTCCCAGCTGTTGAATAGTTTTTGAAGCTCCAAAAAGCGCTTCCATCCATCATAGAAGTAATCCACACGACTCCAGGGGGTTAATAATGGTTAATAAAGAAGTGATGGGTTTCGTAAGAAAAATATCCATATTTAAAGCTTTATAAACTATAATCACTGGCTTACGTCAACGAGCGAATGTGCATTCATGAGAGAGTCGAGATCTGGTAGAAAGATGACCTCTGACCCGACGAAATCCTTTGACATTTTTCTTTAAAACTACTAGTTTCTCTGATCCCTAACTTTATGATCTGTTTCATGTTATGCATGTTGTTTTCTGCACTCTTTGCCTGCTGTCGTGTTTGCTTGCTATAATATTGCATTGACTTTAAGTTTGAGAAAAGACACTACATAAAATAAACTTATCTTTCACTGCTCAAAATGTCTAAAGGAAAAACAAAACCTAAGTATGTTGTTGTCTATTTCAGAGGAGAAAAACAGATTGATTTCTTAGTTGCGGATGAAAACTATGATTTTGAATACCAAGAAGTGACAAACTTGGGCCGAACTAAGACAGTGAAGTTGGTGAGTATGAAATGATTTGAATCATTGATAAACTTAAAGGGTTAGTTCACCCAAAATTCTGTCATTAATTACTCACCCTCATGTCATCCCAAACCCGTAAGACCTTTGCTCATCTTCACAACACAAATTAAAATATTTTTGATGAAATCCGAGAGCTTTCTGACCCGACATAGACTGCAACGCAATTACCACTTTCAAGGCCCAGAAAGGTAGTAAAGACATCGTTAAAATAGTCCACGCGACTCCAGTGGTTCAACCTAATCTTATGAAGCGAAATAAAATAAAAATAAAACAGAAATAAAAACTTTATTCAAAAATGTCTTCTCTCCGACGCGGTTCATTTGAACACCTCGTACGCCTGTGTGTGACGCTGACACGGGATCCAGCCAATACTGAGCCAGCGTTCTGATGTAGAACCCGGAAGTGCTGCGCTGTGTGAACACGTGAACAGCGTCAGAGACTGACACGGTAGAAAATCTTTATTTTTGTTTGTTTGTTTTTCGCGCACAAAAAGTATTCTCTACTCTTCATAACATTAAGGTTGGACCACTGTTGTTTGACTATTTAACAATATCTTTACTACATTTCTGGGCCTTAAATAAGTGGCAAAAATGTTGCAGTTTCATCAAAAATATCTTAATTTGTGTCCAGAAGACGAATGCGGGTTTTACGGGTTTGGAACGACATGAGTAATTAATGACAGAGTTTTCATTTTTGGATGAACTATCCCTTTAACATGCTGCTCACTTTACAGGGATTTCAATACTGTATCTAATATATGCAATTTATCATGCCATACAGTACATCACGAGTATACGTTAGTCGAGCCGAAAACAATGGTTTTGTCTAGTCTAAAGGAGGTTTAGTTTATTAAAATAATTATTGTTAGTATTAAGCAAAATGAAACTGCCTTTTTCTCTTTCAGGGTGACAAATTGCTGGTGGAGTGTACTTATAATACTGAAAACCGTGCCAAACTCACATGGGTTGGTCCAAATATTGAATTTTTCTTCATGTTGCTTTACATTTCAACTGCTTCTTTACATTGACATGTCTTTTGTGTGTGTGTGTGTGTGTGTGTGTGTGTGTGTGCCCACAGGGGGGGCTCTCGACTTCAGAAGAGATGTGTTTGTCTTTCCTCTTCTACTATCCAGCTATGAATCTGAGCGGCTGCATGAGCTTCCCTAATGTAACCACTTTAAGATCTGAGATGGGAACGCCCAGTCAAAAGTAATTCACTCATAAACACTAGTGTCATCCCAATGTGATCCATGAATGCGTTTAGCCCCAAAAATCACCTTGGCTTTTATTTGATAATTGCAGTGCTTGGCTCAACATGATGAACAACATGACTTGGAATGACACGTCTATCAATCAATACCAACAAACACTGAAGAAAATTGATCAGCTTGTCATAATTGCAGATTCATTCGTAAGTGTCCACACCTCTACAACATGCATCAATCACTCATTTTTTGAAGTTGCCACCTAACCGTGTTGTGAATGTGTAATTCCAGAAGAACATATCACGCAACCCAGGGATGATTCCTGATCTCAGAGCCGTCCCGTCTGCACCCTGCATGAGCGCTTGTGCCATCAAACGTCTTGCTTTGATATCGCTGCTCCTCTGTTTGACAGTGCATTGGGCTTCTTTATGAAACCTTCATGCAAAATACTAAACCTGATGTTCTTTCAGTGGCTGTGATTAAAAGTCAATCAATCTAGATCAGGAGAGAGAGAGCTCCACCCTCAATGACAACCAGAGGGAAATCCTACAAAATTTATGTTGAATAACAAAGGTGTGATTTCCAGCTCTAGAAAAATCATAAAATCTTAAAGGGTCATGGAAAATTCTATATTCAATATTGTTCTAATATATATCCTTTTCATTGAATGTTAAGCAAACAAGCTAAAACAATAAAACTACACTGACATAAAAAAATAGCATGCATTCATGCTGACATATATATTTTTCTTCTTCTTCACAAAAGCTTTAAAAAGAGAGCTCAATGGCTTGGTGGTTATACCTTTTCTAACATGTATTCAATTTCAGAATTAAAATTCATTGTGATTTTTTGGGGCAAAGTAGAAAATTGGGTCTAACTGTTGTGATAGTTTAATAAAAAAATAATTAAAAGGCTCCAATTAAATAAAATAAAATAAAGGATTTTTATTGAAATGTTGTTCAATATCAATATGCTGTACAACTGTGTTTAGTAGCCAAGACTTTGTACTGTAGCCGATACATTTTCACTGGAGCAAATAGTGTGACAACTAGCCCCGGTCTCCGTATAGGTATACCATGTCAATTTAATGTATTTACATGAATGATGTAGTAGTATCCTGTTATGCAATGCTTGTTTGACAGTCACAGCGGGCACGCCCTTGCAGTGCGATTGATTCTCCGGTTTAGTGGCTTTATAAAGCTGATATGAAGAGTCAAAGAGCATTACAGCAGCAGAACTTCATGCAGACATGTCGCGCGCTTCCGCCACTCCGCCGAACTTCTCGTGGGTCCGACCTCAGAAACTCGCCGGACTGGCCTGTCCTTCAGTAACTCCGCATTTTAAGTTCCTGGTGGAGAATGGCATCAAACACCTAGTGTGCTTGTTAGAATCAATACCACCGAAATATGAGATCTGTCCAGAGCTCACCCTGCATCACATCAGCATCGTGGACTTCACGCCACCGAGTCTGGCTCAAATACTGCGATTCCTGAGCATCGTGGAGGAAGCCAATGCTAAAGGGGAGGTGAGGGTGGAAAACACTTTATAGTTAATAGCTCCATGATCGGATTAAAAGCCGACAGCTTAATTTTCACGTTTTTTGGACATTACTACTCTAAAATGTATGGTCGTTCAAATCTATATATTTTTTTAAGTTCAATAATCATAAATGAATGTAATTGGTCGATGAGTCAAGCGTAGAGAAAAGAAACGGGTGACACGTGACACCGCTGATCGTGTTTAGCGCTTCCTTTCTTAAATAGTACATTTGTACATAATCTGAAATCGAATTGACATGTATATACAAATACATAGAATAAATTTAAAAAAAATTATACAACGAATTTATTTCAATTCATAGCCTATGGCCATTTGCATTCTTTTCCGTTTTATGCAATATAGAGTAGACTGAGTACAGTTGAGACACTTTATGCGTTTTGATTTTTCACACAAAATTAGATACTGAAAAGAAGTGAATTTACACATGACGTTTCATTAGCTTGTAGTCTAAGATATTATCAATTAATAATAGCCATAAGCAGGCCCGGATTAAGAGGACTTTGGCCCCTGGGCTATAGCAACACCAAGGGCCCCTTTCATCTGATTGCCACACCACAGTCTTCTACCGCAATCAATATTTTTTTATTGTTATTAAAGGGTTAGTTCACCCAAAAATGAAAATGATGTCATTAATGACTCACCCTCATGTCGTTACAAGCCCGTAAGACCTCCGTTCATCTTCGGGACACAGTGTAAGATATTTTAGATTTAGTCCGAGAGCTTTCTGTCCCTCCATTGAAAATCTATGTGCGGTATACTGTCCTTGTCCAGAAAGGAAATAAAGACATCATCAAAGTAGTCCACGTGACCTCAGTGGGTTAGTTAGAATTTTTTGAAGCATCGAAAATACATTTTGTTCCAAAAATAACAAAAACGACGACTTGATTCAGCATTGTATTCTCTTCCGGTTCTGTTGTGGATCCGCGTTCATGAGTCCGCTGACGTAAGACGAGCTGACGTGTGTCTGGTGCGCCCGAGCTTCGTTTACAGTCTGAGGGAGGCGCACGCTGTAAACAAAACAATCTTTTCAAACATGTCTAAGGATTTCGACACAGGGGAAGACTTGCATTTTTTTTTAACCAGACATATTTATTTGAACCCGAATACACGGACGCACCAGATACACGTCAGCTCGTCTTACGTCAGCAGCGTCACTGCGGACTCGTGAACGCGGATCCCCAACAGAACCGGAAGAGAATACAATGCTGAAACAAGTCGTCGTTTTTCTTATTTTTGGAACAAAATGTATTTCCGATGCTTCAAAAAATTCTAACTAACCCACTGAGGTCACATGGACTACTTTGATGATGTCTTTATTTCCTTTCTGGACAAGGACAGTATACCGTACATAGATTTTCAATGGAGGGACAGAAAGCTCTCGGACGAAATCTAAAATATCTTAAACTGTGTTCGGAAGATGAACGGAGGTCTTACGGGCTTGGAACGACATGAGGGTGAGTCATTAATGACATCTTTTTCATTTTTGGGTGAACTAACCCTTTAAAGCTGCAGTCCGTAGCTTTAACCCTTTGTCGCCATCTCTGTTCGAAAACGGTAATTGCAGTTATTTGCGGAATTATCAACTTTACGTGGGTTGTACATCGGCATGAAACAGCGCGGATGAATCCAATGTTTTGAGGTGAGTGTGCGGCTGCTAATCACCGCGCCGGTGTGGATACGGGCATTCAGAATCACACATTATACTTTTTGGAAGTATGACCAATATTAGAATTTTCAACAGAAAATAACGTCTGAACAAGTAAGTAACATCCACTTTTGTTCTGATCAACTAAGGGGGAAAAAAAGCATTGCAGTAAATCTTATTTTGTACAAACGAATAACAATCATAGTGCTATGAAATAAACGGTGTATGAACAGAATCCCTGTTATGCATAAACGTGTTATAATATAACATAATATTAACATCTTATGACAGGAAAATTTGGATATGGAATATCAGGATAAAAATTACTCCACATCATTTCTTGGTTCATTTTGGGAACCTTTTATTGATAAAACATTTTTACCCCCTCCCCTACTCCAGATATGAACTCAAAAACATAAAGGTTGCCAAAATCAGCAAAAACATTACTCATACTTCCTCAATAAGTAGCCTACTTAACCATGAATCATTTAAAGGGATAGTTCAACAACATCACCCTCATGTTGTTCAAAACCTGTATGAATTTATTTCTTCTGCTGAACACAAAAGAAGATATTTTAAAGAATGGTGGTAACCAGACAGTGACGGCACCCATTGACTTCCATAGTAGGAAAAATATATATTAAGTCAATGACTACCGTAAACTGTCTGGTTACTTACACTATGTAAAATATCTTCTTTTGTTTTCAGCATAAGAAAGAAATTCTTTCAGTTTGAACAACATGAGGGTGAGTAAATGACAGATTTTTTGTTATAACTTTCATTTTACATAGGGTCTTACAGTTAAATAGTATTTTTTTGAAGCTTTAACAGAGCAGAAATCCTTTATGATATCATTAAAATCCAGTCACTGTTTTAATAATCGAGTCATTCATTCAACCGATTTGTTCAAACAGCTGTTTGATTAAACGACGCAGCAAACGAGGAGTCATTTAATCATTAAATGAATGGATTTGTTCATAAACGCGGATTATTCAGTAACGAATCACCACTATCAGTTTCAGAGATTGTTTCTGCTGTGGTTTCATTCTGGAATTTTCATCGGCGAAGTGATGATAAACCAAAACGTAACTCTCAATGTTAACTTATTGGTCAACTCATTCATTGTTGCATAACATAGCCTATATAACATTAGCGATAGTGCTGATATTTGGGGAAAACTGCGCTTTTACTTGTGAATATATCACATCATTTTATATTATGTAATATTACAATAAGACAAAAACCACGTAGACCTTGGATATTGGACCTTTATGTTCGTCAAAAAAAAGTAATTCGGCTTTTTTTTTATAATATAAAAAACGTGGAAGATTTTAACACGGGTGAGTTGTGGGAGAAAAAACACTGACATTCTGGATTCAGACTGCAATAAAATCACCGACTAGCCCCTATAAATATTGAAAATACCTTACGATCCACGAGAAACAATTACCATCCAAATAGTTCTTAACTCATTAACTAACTTCAGCTGCTTGTTTACCTTCTCTGACGTATAACACACGCGGATCGGTGACGCCGCAGGAGGGGAAGCTAGCGCTGCTGTCCTGCACTCGGGGTCTTACACGGCCACGCATGAAAGTCAACCAAAGTATTTAGTTAGTTTAGGAATTTTTGCATCTCTTTTCTGTCTTTCGAGTTTGTTGTCCTTTTTTGTGCACCACTATCAGTTTTTCCCATCATTTTTGCACTCTAGCGAGCGATTTATACCCATGTTCTATCATGAAAGCATAACGAAAAGAGGCGTTTCTCAACGTCATGGCGCAAATTGTAGAGTTAATTAGATTGGGTGGTGAATTATATCAGTCAGGCACATTTTCCAATAACTTCTTGTTATTTTATTATACACAAATCAAGCACCTATGATTTAACAATCTCATTTCCTCCAGCCAATCACGGGCCCCAAATCCCGTGGCTTAAGCCCTACCTAGCCTTTATGTTAATCCGGCCCTGGCCATAAGAAGTTTATATTTTCCACAATTAGCTAATAAAATTAAGTGAAAATTAGGCTAATAAAATTAGGTAAAAAAAAGGTGCTTTTTGTCTCAACTGTACCCATATGTGGTCCATTTGAGACAGTACCATGGTACAGTTGAGACTCCCATTTTTAATGATGTAAAGGTACTAACCGTTCATTGCAAATATAATACAGACAAATAAAGAAAATAACAATTGGGAAACATGTTTGTTTATTCATCCATTTAAATAGCACTGGCTAAAAAGTATAAAACAGGAACAATATATTTAATATATTCATTAATAATAACAGTTTAAATATCACAAATATCAAATGTTATTTTCATTTGCGTCCTATGCTAGCTAATTACGACGTTTAACCTGTTATCATAGCACTGAACAACTGAACAGTGTGTTTCCTAATAGAACTCTATCGTGGGGACAGATACACGTGTGTCTCAACTTACCCCGCCCAGTTCTCGAGATTTTGCAATGACCTTGCATGGCGCAATAGTGCCGAAGTTATGACGTCACTTTGCAGGACGACTCGGAAGTTAGCGGCGCATGGGTTCCCTCGATCGAAAAGCTATGCATTTCCCCAATAGGAGAATCGCAAAAAATAAGATCTGTGTTCAACAAAGAGTTGTGACCCTTACACGTTTTGTCTATCAAGATAATCTTTACAAGTTAATCCTAAATGTATACATTTTGAAGCCTATATAAAGTTTAAAAAACCACAAGCAGGTTATAACTGGTGTGTTTTATGTCATAGATCAAAACGTGAAAATATTTAGAGGCTTTGTTAAACACAGACCTTATTTCAGGCGATTTAGCAAAAACCCATTCAAAAAACCCATAGACTTTATGGCGGGGAACCGGAAGTGCTAAAATGCTAACTCACTTCCGCGTTTTGGCCTACAAAGTGGCATCATAACTTCGGCACTCTATACCATGAAATATGCCAGTTTTTAGAGCACAGAATAAGGTTTGTGATGATACCAGTTATGTTTAACAGTCACATAAGAATAATACGATATATTCATTGTGGACTGTGCAAGTCTCAACTGTACATAGTCTACCCTTAACATAAATGTAAAAATATGTGCAATTAACATCGTCAAAATAAATGTTAGATCATTAAAATGCTTAAAAGGCCGTTCCGTTCACACCAAGAATGATAACCATAAAGATAAGGATAAAGATATAGTTTTAAAATCGTTCTAAATATAAAAGAATAGCAGAGTCACACCACAACTATAACGGGTCGATTAAGCAAGGAGAAATTATATCGTTGTTTCGGAACCATTCTTCCAGCTGATGAGCGATAAACACATCGACAGCCAATCAGAATTAATATCGCTTTAAATATCTCGAGCTTTTAAAGGTGCAGAAGACAAACCTGCAACACGGAGATTAAACAGAACATTATCGTGAATTGTGTGGACGCAATTAGTTATTGCTCTTGGTGTGAACGGGCCTGGTGTGCTATAAAAACAGATTTATTATAATGTAATAAGTACTACTTATCTGTTGAGATGTATGTGGTGTTTTAATGAGCCATGTTTGATTCTCAGGGTGTTGCGGTTCACTGTATGCATGGTCACGGCAGGACGGGGACTATGCTCGCCTGTTATCTGGTGAACACGACACACATCTCCGGCCTGGAGGCCATCAAAGAAATCCGCACACTTCGAAACGGGTCCATTGAGACGCAAGACCAGGAGGAAGCAGTGCTAGAGTTTCACAAACACATTCAAAACTGTCCTCAAAAACATTAAACCCACATTTAGATCTGTATTCTGTACACTGACTGACAGGTGTGTGTGTGTGATCCATGTTCTTCACCAGGTGTTAAGTCTCTCTCTCTCTCTCACACACACACACACACACACACACACACACACACACACACACACACACACACACACACACACACTCACAAACACACACACTCACAAACACACACACACACACTCACAAACACACACACACACACACACACACACACACACACACACACACACACACACACACACACACACACACACACACACACACACACACACACACACACACACACACACACACACACAAAGAACAACAGTTTTGCTTAACCTAACCCACTCTTTAGGTAACGATGACATGAGTGTGTTGGTTAATACAGAAAAGATGAACTTTTACTGCCTTATAATATAACCCTGATATTAATACACAACGCAGATTAAAATGCCACATTTATAGCTACAGTTACACGAAGCCTGTTTATTTCTATTTAACAGTCCAGTTAATCTTGAATGCAATTTGAATTGGGTCAATGATGCTTTTGTTTGTATTCAGATAATGATTGATTAAAAAATGCAATAAAAATAAAGCTTATTCACAATTTGTTTTCACCTTTTCTAATTTCATTTTCTGAATTAAAATCTATAGTGATGTTTGTGGGGCAAAGAAAATGGGTTTAACTTTCCTGATATTACAATGAAAAAAGTCTCACTAAAAGGCTGAAATTATAAATTAAATATAGAATTATGTAATTAAACCCTTTAATATAGTGTCAGCATAATCTTATTTAAAAAAAAAAATCTAAAATATAAACAATTCTTACATATTTTTACTGCTTTAAATAAAAGCAGGAACAAAATTGAATGTTTTTCAAAACAAAAATCCTGAAACAAAATATTTTTTTCCCAAATATTAAAAAATATATTTTTTGTAAAATATTGGCTGAAATTACATATTATTATTATAAAAGTTATTATAACTATTGTGCAAGCATAATCTATTTTTGCCCATTAAAAATAAGGAATACAAATATATATATATATGATAAATGATTCTTACAAGAGAGACAATTCTTCAGCTTTTTTTTGTAAAATCCGTATTTATTTATGATTTACAAAAGCCTATGTAACAACCATTAAAATGAATCAAATGAATTCATCTTTAACCTAACGTGTGTGTGTGTGTGTGTTTCTCAAAGTGGCAAAAAGTAAAGGATACTGACATTACCCTTACGCATCATCTGAATGTACAAATCTGTGTTTTCTGGAAAATTATGTACACAGGCGCCAACGGATCTAAACTATGAATGAAGAGACACAGGAGCTTAAAAACTGAAGAGACGAGACCAGATCCTTGATTTAAATAAACGTCTTCAATACTGAGCCGAGGGAAGCCGTTTAATGCACCATCAAACTGCGGATAGTGGCTCATTTACTGTCAAAAGACGCGTTTAATTCTCATCCATCAAATTTGACCAGCAGAATATCCAGACTTATAAACACAGACAAATCTGTCACTTTATCAATAAGTTCAAATAAATACCTGCATCTCATTTCAACAAACCTCTTTATTTAAATCTTCTCTTTTTAACATTATGCTACCATCAAACTTTGTTTCGTCAACGTCAGAACTGCGTCCGGATCAGTGAAACACAAAAAAGGAAAATCTGGCAATTAGAAAATTCTAAACATGTTATAAAAGTGTTAAACCTCAGCGCTCGTGCGGAACGACAGACTCGCGGATGATGCAGCAAAAATATCCAAGGAAAAAACAACTACATTCTCAAAAAGAAAAACTGAATTTCACAAATGGTGCTAACAAGGTTACGAGAGCTCATTTCGGAGCGAAATCATTTGAATGCAGAACGAGACGAGGCGGAAAGGTGTGCATCCATCAACTGGAAATAATCCAATCAAATAAACAGTGCGACAAGAAAAACGTGAGCCTCCTATATAAGTTCTGTTCATAACACACCGGGACCGACACGGACCCTGTTCTGCACAGAGAGCTGTGATTGGTCTAATATATCGGCACTTACTTTCAAAAGAAAGAGGAAAGATGTAGAAAGAGAATAAAATAACACCATAAAATATCCCACTTTACTGCCTATTAAAAAAAATAAAATGAGCAAAAAATGTGTCATTTTTCAATAACATTTCACAAACAAAAATATACCCCCTTCATGTCATTTAAATCTTCTTACTAATATAATTAAAACAATTTACAGTGCTTTATTATAATATATCTTTCAAGGGAATTTATGGAATATCATCTCTTATTGCAGCTAAATGATACTTAATCGTCCAGTTATTCAATAAACCCCATAAAGAAAGTTAGGAAACGACTGGGAATCCATGGCTGGATGTGTTTAGTGTTTTTCTTCTTCCAGGGATGGATCCCGTATTGGCAATTAATCCGGCAAGGCTCTTCGCTACTGCTTTATGTTCAGCTCGTTCTCCAGTTCCATGAGCTTCCGGGACGCTTTGACTTTATTCGACACTTCCTTTCCCTGCGAGAAGAGTCTCTGGCGCTCCTTAAATGTCATGTTTTCTGGAGCTCCGCCTATTGTGTTCTCCTGATCGGGGCCGCTGCAATCAAACAATCACATGTAAGAAATAGTTCAGCCGCTATCGTTACTCACACTCATGATACAGATTTCAGCCATTTTCAGATTTAAATATTGCATATCAAATAAATTGTATGAAAGCTTTTTTCCGCCATGAAAAAAATAAATATCCCTCACATTTTGGACTTTAGAACTCGCAGCTGCTAATTATAAGCTTGCAATTCTCACTTTTCTTGTCGCAATTGCAATTCAGGCTTTTTTTCTCAGAATGAAATTAAAAACGGTACTTGCGACTTTTTCCTCGATTTGTACTTTTTCGAAGAGTTGCGACTTCATATCGTCTAGTAATAAATAGTCACATTTGACTTGCAATTAGACTTTTTTTTCTCACAATTGACCCTTCGCAAAGACCCGCCCCCCTTAGTTACTGTCGCTATGTCCGACAAGCTACGCCGCTCTCACGCACACACCATGTTCTCACGCAGTGGAAAATACATCGCGGATCAGAGAGGAGACTGACAATACGCTGACAGACAGGACAGACCAGGTTACTTTTCGGTTACTTTTGATAGGAAACATATTAAACAAAGTCTCACCTTTTAAATTTGGTCATTTTTAAAAAGATATTTAAACAATAAATACCGTTTTGTGGCTCTTTAATGTGTCGTGACAGATCGCTGTAGAGCCTCAGTTAAAGATGCTCGTGAACCGATCATCTCTTCCTTCTAGTTCATTTATAGCATCAAATAAACATGAATGAACATAAGAAGGAATGTTGTTTTAACCGCGGAAAGGCGTCAGTATATTCAGTTTTTCAAGTTCAAATCCTCCCATGTTAATCTACTAACTCTCCTGACTGCTTTGTCAGACAAAATGGCGGATGGCGAAGTATGATTGGTCAGATCACCTGTCAATCAAGCTCCCTGCGAAAGGTCAATTGCAAGAGAGAAAAAAGTCAGAATTGTGAGATATAAACTAGCATTTAAAAAAGGTAATTGCTAAATTTTTTTTACAATTCTTTTTTCTCACAAGAGAAAAAAGTCAGTTTTTATCTCGCAATTACAAGTTTATAACTTTTCATCTCACAGTTCTGACTTTTTACTTGCAGTTATGAGTTTATATCTTGCAATTCTGAGAGAAAAAAGTCAGAATTGTGAGATAAATCGCAATTACCTTTTTTTTTATTCCGTGGCTGAAACAAGTTTCCATAGTGTCATGCCAGGTTTGATGTCAGGATGTAAAAATGTAAATTCTGGCACAGATTTGAACTGAATTTGAGAGCTACACCAAAGTCAAGTTAATAGCCACTTAAATGTCTTCCTTTTCCTCGCACAAAGTTTTCATATAGCTTCAGAAGACTTGAAATGCAGTGTATAAATCAAATGAACTTTAAAGGTGATTTTATGTACATTTTGAAGTTCGACAGCATAATTTCCCAGTTTACATATATAATATAAAACATTGTGCTAAACATCAGCATTTGTGTTCCTCGGTGTAAAGATTAAGTGATATGGGTTTGTGGTGAGTTAATGATGACTGACTTACGGCTCATATGAGATGACTCATTTTGGGTAAAGTAATCCTTTAACTGTGTCTACAAACAGGTCCAAGATTGTTTTGCAACCAAAAGCATCATCATTTAAAGCACTGATAAATGTCCCAGTAGACGGGTCCGATGTGTTCTACCGCACCCAATGCTAACAGCTCAGATTCTGAATGGTTATGTTTGTAGAGGCTTACAGAAATACCACAGCTTATGGTCCAACCCAAGCATGACATCTTTGGGGTTTAGAGAAACATCCCAGGTGTGTGAGATTGTGCCACTCACCCTTTCGTCCAAGTCTCTCGCGGGTCCTTGTAAACTTCTCCTGATCCTAGTCCTGTTGTGCTTCCAGTGTACGAATTAAATCCTGTTTTCATTTTGTCAAATGGTAAAAACAATGTGAAATTCACATGAAATATCAGGAATATCATTTCAAGAGCGATTAGCAAGATAATTGCAAAAGCTGCTGGGCTCATTATAATGGTGAACTGTGTGTGAATTTGAAGCATTTTAAACACATATATTTTAAACACATTTAAACGTACACGCATATATATTTATGCTGTCAAATCGTTTATTCATGATTAATCACATCTAACATAAAAGTTTGTAAATGTGTGTGTATATATATATATATATATATATATATACAGTATACACACACGTATATATATATATACACACACAAAAACTTATGTTAATGCGATTAATCGCGATTATTCTATTTGACAGCACTTATATAAATAATATATATAATTTATTTATATTTAAATATACTGTACAATACATAATTTTTGTTGACTTTAAAGCCGTACATCCCCATCATAGACCCTTAAATCTGTTTAATATGAAGATCACCCAGTTCGACCGTACTCTGGCCCAGCAACTTTCCTCCAGACGACTCCACAGACCAGAAGCTGAACAGCGAGAGGAGAGCTGGTTAGTGTTAAAGCGTTCTGAAGCACAGCTGACACGAGGTCTGTGGGTCACAGGTCAAAGGTGGAGGTCCAGCGCCGGCTGCTGCTTCTAAACTGGTGTTGAGGAACGTCTGTAAGCGAGACGCTCCCCAGCGCCGCTACGCTGACCTTTACCGCGACCCCCACCGCTGACCTACCGCTGGCGTCATCTCTGGGTCACGTGTCCTTGTGTCTGTCGGGGCGAAGGGGCGGGCGGCCCGGATTGACCCGGAGGACGCCCGTTTGCTTTAAGCAATGATGTGCAAGAGCACCACCACAATCCAAATGCATGTTGACGGTTTCACTGATTGACTGATAATGGAATGAGTTTGGGCCGGAGGGAGAACGACACAAACACATTGACTTGTGAACCAAAAAAATAAATAAAAAAAACCTTCCCCACTGGTGACAACCAAGTACTTCACGAGCAAAACAGGGCAGCCGGTGGTTTAGCCTGAAACTAGCGTCTCGAAAAGCAAAAACAAGCACATAGCCAGAAGAAAGAGGTGAAAGGTCGTGTTTCTGAGGCCAAATGTGCTTTATATCGTGGTTTTGACTGCAATACAAAATATGCAGAAAAAGTTTGGTGTTGTTTGTATGTTTGCATAGAGCTGTTCGGTTTCATTCATAAAACCATTAAGAGAATAAGCATTGATTCTCTTCAAGAACATTTAAGGGATTTTTAACGGTGGTGTTTGACCCACGAGCCGGCTAAGATCTGTGGTCCACATTACTCTCAGGTTGTGTAACATGAATTACAGAGTCGGACCTCAAAAATGAATTTTGAAACCATTGTGTGCTTTAGAAATGTTGCTTTGTGACATAAGGACTACAACAATTCATCAAGCATGTAATTACAACTCACATTTTTGTAGTATAGTCCTTATGTGCTTTTACACTGTCCAAAATGTTACATTTAGAAGTACAAAAGCTTGTTTGAAACAATGTTAGATATTTTGAAAGTAGTTTATTAAAGTACTACACCAGTTTTAAAATGTAAAAGTTCTAACTTTTTAGCAAGTAATATTTCTATATCAATTTCAAATTAAGATGCTAATTTCTGCACTAAGTTTTCCTCAATTAAAATTAAATTACATTTAAATTAATTACAAATAATTATATATTTGAAAAAGATGTAGATATATAATGCATTATATTTTAATTATCAATTAAAATAATAAATACAAATCATTATTTTTAATAACAGGTGCATGTTTTTAATTAACGTACACTACACTTAAGGTATTAGGAACTTTTTAAGGGTACATAAACAAATAACTGCCCCAGCAAAGGTAAAATCTTTGCAAAACTATTTTTTCTGTGTATGTTAGGTTCAGATGTGTTTAAATAATTTGAACTAAATTATATGTTTTAAAGTAATGTTGACCAAACCTTTTTACTCAAATCATAAAATGCTTTCTAAAAACCCATTATTAAAGTTTTTCCTGTCATCCAATCCCAACAAAGCCAAAAACAGAACTTTTTACTAAACTTCTTTACCAATAAAGCAGAAATAAACATTAAAGGCTGAAACAGCTAGTGACCCGTTTTGCTCAGAGACTCGGTTGTTCCAGCAGGGCGGCGCACCTTCTCACAGAAGGAGATGGGGGAGCGGTGGAATCCCATGATTCCATGCGGCCCATGTGAGAGGAAGCAGGGCAGGGTGGGTGGAGGCAAGCAAATGATGATGCAAACACACATACATATAAAGACAAACTGGACAGCAAGACAGCAGACAGACAGAATATAAGAGTGAGAACTACGACACCGCTGAAACCAAGCTAAATCAGTATTGCGTCAGCGCTAAATCTCGGTTCCCAGAAACTAGTGAGCTGCCTTCTAAGCTGATGAATTCATAAAGACAGAACCTCAAAAGTTACTAATTTGAGGCGCTCTCCACAAAGATAGCATCTAATCATGTAATAATCGAATACATAATTTATGTTACATTAATATTGGTTGAAACCGTTTCAATAAAATCTAAATTATATTTTTCAGTAATCAATGAAATATTTTTAAATTAAAGTTATAATTATACATAGAATTAATTTCTAAATTAGATTTTTATATTATTTTTTGAGCGATGAAAGAAACAATATTCATTTCATATTATAATTATTAACATTTAAAATAAATGTGAAATAAAATATTTAATCTATCAAATACATTACTATTATTATACATGCATATTATTATTTTAACATGCGTTTATGCATATATATTAATATTATTATTAGCATTATCTACATGTTATTTTCATTTGATATTTTTCAGTAATGAATGAAATATTTATAATTAACATTTCCAATTTAATATTTGACTAAATACATAATATTTATCATTATTATTATTATTATACATGCATTTATTTATTATGTATTATGTATTATTATCATCATCATCCATCATCTTAGATTATCTTTTTTTAACTAACGTGTGTCTGAAATGCCTTTTGTCTACATAGGCAGCTGACTAGGTTTAGGAACTGAGTGCAAATGTAAAGATAACAGCCTAAAGGGTGTGTATAAACTATCGGCAGTGCACTACAGTGGAGGCATCATCTCACTACAGGCTGTTAGATTGAACTGGTTCAGCAGTGTTGCAGACAGAAATAATGACGTTTATATGGTAAGAGACGCATTAAGCAATGCAGCAGCAATTGATTCATGGCTTAAAAACAAGCTTCATTCAGTCTGAGCAGGGAGGAGGGCCGTGCTTTTTATCGGCTGATTAATGCAAAGTTAGTCCCTCGGTAAGCGTAAATGCAATTCTGTTCACAACAGGCCCCAATGACATTAAGTGGAGGGAAGCTTTGTGCAGATTACATGCAAGGTCAGATACACTGGGCATCTTTGTGCAATAGGGTTGAACAGCTTTGTTTGCACATGACTGTTTAAAAGTTTCACATCTGTTGCATAAGTTACTTAAAATAAATACGTACAGACAATTGAAAAATGTCTTTGTAATTTTACTTGGTGATAAAAAATAAATCAATATATGAATAATATAATATTTATTTAAAAATAGCATTCATATTTAAAATAAATATAATAATTATAATTAAATTACAGTATAATAATAAATACATATTTTTTGCATAATTTTTGAAAGAGACAATTAATTTACTTGGGGATACAATTATTTTGAGTAAAAAAAATGAAGTGCAACTTCAGCGAAATTAAAAGCTATATGAAGTTAAAACTGATATAAACATATTACTTTGTATGTTAAAACTAGAGTTGTACTACAACATCGAACACATTTTTTTTAACTGAAGAACTACATGCACTTTCGAGAGCCTAACCCTAAAAAAACGTTAAATTCTAGCAGGACTGTACTGGAGTACGCACCAAGATTGCTAAAGATACCAGCACAACACACTGAGACGGATTTTAAACAGTCAAGCACAAGAAAAGCGCCTCATCCAACAGATCTTTTCCCCGTTGCCAAGTTTAAACAGGACTGAGGAGAGGTGCAGCGTTGAGCCACTGCGAGTGACAAGAAGCCAGTGTCTCGTTCCCTGAGCTGATAATGTTGGAGCATGGGACCGGCCGCATCACACACACATGAAACGGCTGGCAACACCAACAGTACTTGGACTGGTTTTGGACCGCACAGCGAATCACGAGGTCTACTGACTGCTTGTGCGGCGCTAGGATGATTCGAGGGAGAGGAATCGGGACAATAGGTGATCGGAAAACAAACAAACAAAAAACTAATTACTATTTAAAAGGAACATTATGGGTTTAATACAAGCTGAGCTCACTTGATAGCATTTGTTGCATAAAATAGGTTTGATAACTTAGTAAAAAATAAATAAGAATAACAGTACTTGTACCAATAAATTGCATCTAAGTTATGGTTAAAATATTGTTCTGCTGATTGAAGACGACGGTCCTGAACGACTTTCTGGTATTCTTGAGTGAACAGTTTGCAGGCTTTTTACAGTACTTATATCATCATGACAAAAACATTTGGATACAACTTTACATAGACAACGTGTAAAGTTATATGCCCCCCTCCCCCCTTTCTGATTATTATACTTGTTGAAAACCGATATTTTTTTCTGGATCTTTGATATAAAGATCAAAAGAAAAGCATTATAAATAACTTTACTATCACTTTTGATCGCTTATGCATCCATGCTAAATAACAGAATTGATTTCTTTGAAAATAAAACACATCTTACTGACCCCAAACTTTTGAGTCGTAGATTGAAAAGAAAGGAACGAGTCGATATTGTTTTCTATGATAATGGACAAATGCTGTCAACTGAGCAAAACTTGTACTGAACCCAGAAGATTCCTGCAAAAGGAGGAAAAAAAGATAAAAACCAGGACATATGATTCGGTTGATTGGCTATGATACTACGTAAATTTACAGATAGAAAGGTAGAGGGAATATGGAAAATGTAGAGCGCTGAGTCTCCGTTGGAAAACAGGAAAAGGAACAAACGAACACCGAAAAAAACCGAAACATGAAAACGAATAACCCAATAACAAACGGAGGTCGAGTGGGCTGAGGGCGGCCCTGCTCTCCTCGGCGTCTCTACCTTTCGAGTCGTCTGACGGGATGAAGCTGGGTTTGGCGGGAGGGGGGGGGGGCTGCCTGCTGACGGCAGTACTGTTGGCATTGTGGGCCGCTGTGGGCAGCTGGAATGAGTTGGACAGAAAGATGCCGTCTGAGACGGGGCGGGGCTTGCGCGCGGTTGGCGGCGGCTGGGGCTTTGGGGCGGGCGGAAGGTCACCGTAGGACTTCCGGGTGGCCGAGAGCTTAACCTGACCTGTGAGGCCCGCGTCCTCCTCATCCTCCTCCTCCTCGTCATTGTACGAGACAAACTTGGCAGTGTATATGGTGTCGGGGGAGGCGACCTGGGCTTTGAGGTAGGAGGTGTTTCTCTGAGGCGGGGGCGGAGGGGCGCTGTTGCTGGGGTTAGTGGTGGGGGTGCTTGCGGGTGAAGGGGGCTGGTAGTCCCGGGGGAGGGGGGGTCTGTACAGACCAGGCTCGTCTGGCGTCAGCAGCTTACGCTCGGCTTCCTCGTGCTGCCGGCGCCGCCCGGCCTCCAGGCGGGTGTAGTACTCTTCCTCCTGTCTCCTCTGAATGGGGAACATGGGAAGAGCTGGTTAGAGCTGCCTTTGCTAGCCTGCTCCGCTCACAATGACCACCAGGGGCAGCGGCGAGGCCTGGGTCAAAGCTAACGGCACTCTGGCTAATGGATGCACCAATGTAGTAAAGCTACATTGTAGAAGAGGAAATGTGTTTGCTGATGTGATGTAATGCGTTTCTGAGTGAACCCTAACCCTAACCCTAACTCCTGCATGTTTGGTGGCTTTAACAAACAGTCTACACTGCAAGCAAGCAAGCAAAGGCACAAACTAGACATAAAGCAACAATACTGCTAGCTTGCATTGTCGCTTGTTGCAAAGAGAGCCTTGTTATTTGTAATGCACGTAGTTTTGAAAGGTCAGTGCACGTTGCAGCTTAATCTGGCCAAGAACCACCCATTTAAACAGGAAATGTCAGACTGATTGACATGAAAAGGGACCAATCACAGAAGATTTCACTTAAGGGTGCGTTTACATGACAACGTTGTACTAAAAATGGAAAGGTTTTTTCTATGTACAGATGACAACGTTATCAAAAGGATCCCCATTCACACGGATCTGCAAAAACGACTAAAAACGCTGTATTATACATGCCAGGCCAGTAGTTGGTGACTTTAACAGAGCACTCGCCTGCCTATAGACTAAACACGTGATACGCATGTGCATGCCATCACCTTTTCACAGATTCACATTTGTGTACTTTACATGGAGACAATAACGGTATTGTTTTCAAAAACTGTCAAAAGTTTGCGTTTTTAGGCCCCAAAAACACCGTTATCGTATAAAAAGTTTTCCGTTTTTAGTTGAAAATGGTGTCATGAAAACAGCCCCTTAATCTTTCTCAAAACTGCTAACTGTATAAACACAATCTAGTTTAGTTTAGTTGCATTGTGTTGCTTGCTTGCAGTGAAGACATTGTACAAGACTTGCAACTGATTGTAAGCACACCAGAGGGCACCAAAGAGGAACACGTCACTACAGCTGACAGATGCGTCTGGTTCTAACTGTAATGGAAAGACTGGAGCATATGATCCTGTTACAAGCTCCATGTCTGGCTGGCATTTGGCGGTTTAACTCTGGAGAAAAACACCCAGACTGCTCTGGTCTCTGTGCATGGATCCTCTGGGTTAGTATGAGGTGGGAATGTCTCTTATGAGGCAAAACACACCAGCTAGTTCAATCTGGGACGGCCTCCATGAAAACCAAGGTGGGCCCATTTCCAACAGCACTTCCAAGCAATGTTGTATGGAATGGCAATGGCCGCCCAACAAAATGCTGGATTGTTGTGCAAAGATCTGACATGTGATTCTCATGCGTTTCTTTGAAGGGGATGGGGATACGTCACAAACACAGGAGTGGAGATGTTGTGAAGACATGCAGTTGGACATCACAACTGGCCTCTAAAATTACCAGTGGTCTGAAAATGACGCACACAGGCGCAAATAAAACTGGATGGTCACACAGTGGGACGAAACTGCTCACATTTTAGATGGAGAATGTAAATTCAGACCACTGGTAAGTCAACGACCCGCTGAGGCATTCCAGAAGTGTAACACATGGGAGTTAAACAAACTCAATTTAGCCTTTATCAGTTAACGGTTCATTACTAACTCCAGGACTACAGTAAACCTTATTATTATCAGCATGTATAGTATACACACACACATAGATACACATTATTTTACATTATACAAGGGGCTGTGATATTGCACAGCCTGACGTATTAAACATCAGCTGCTTTCTCTAATCACTCCCACTTACAAGATCGTGAGGAAACATCCAAATGGAAATCAGGCGAAAACCTTGAAAAGCTTTGCATTAGCAGAAATAAACATGGCTGATCACATGTCTCCTTCAGATAAATATGTCAAAAGACTGATTGATAAAGGTGCAGAGAACATCTCACTATAATTACCCTGACTAATAATAGCAAGATTACAGGTCTGAGACATTGAGATCTATCGGCTGTAGTCGTGACTGTGTTTGAGGAGAAAAAGACAAAGATAATCTGCATTCCACAGGAAGTGAGCTAAAACATGCCTGCAATTGCACATTACACAAAAAACTTAACATAAGCATGCTGCATTTTCTGTCTATTTTTCACGTTAGAAACATCTTAAATAAATGCATTTAACTACATATATAAAGTTCCTAGTTGTCGCTGGTCCGTTTCGATCTCAATACCTTCTCCTCAGTCTCTCGCCTGGCTCTCTCCTCCTCTCTCCAGCGCCTCTCCTCCTCCTGTTTGGCTCGTTCTTCTGCTTCACGCTTGCGGATTTCCTCCAACTGCTGTTTCCGTCGTCGCTCCTCGTCCTGCAGCTGAGTGCACAACACATAATCAGGCTAAGAGGAAAAACACTGGACCACAGAGACTGACTGCATTTGCCATTTTAAACCTAAATGATTGACGTAAACCTAACCCAAATTGTTCCTAAATTAAACTGATGACAACCTAGAAATCTAGAAAAAATTGGTGCTTGCGCCTGTTTTATTGGTTAAGAAGTAAATTTCATGTCAATTTAATGCTAAAACTACTGATATATAATCTAGAAAAACTGGCTTTATTAGTTAAAACTAGTTTTGTTGGTTGATTTTGTGATTTTAACAAACGTTCACTACCGTTCAAAAGTTTGGGGTCTATAAGATTTTTTTCCTAATTTATACTTTTGAAAATTAGCATTTATAATGCTTCAAAAGTTTTCTATTTTCATATACTGTAATTTTTTTACATTTTTTACCTATTCATTAAAGTATTCTGAAAAAATGTATCTCAGTTTGTGAGCACAACTGTGTTCAACTTTGATAATAATAAGAAATGTTTCTAAAATACAAATCAGCATATTCGTATTAGTCTGGAGTAAATAATTCAGCTTTGCCATCATAGGAATACATTTTAAAATACAAAATACAAAATATGTATTTTAAATGGTAATAATATTTCACAGAATCACTGATTTTACTGTATTGATCAAATAAATGCAGACTTGGTAAACATGCAGTAAGAGACTTCTTTCAAAAAAATCTCACTGAGCCCAAACATTTGAACTTCTATTTAAACCTATATTTACACATAACATTAAACCAAATACTACATTTAAAAATATATATTTTTAAAGTTTTAACAGTCTAAAATGTGTAATTGTTTTATTTATTATAGCTCATTTATAGACTAGCCTGCTGTGGTGATTTGTCTAAAAGTAAAGGTGTTGATGTGATCACTGTGACGAGAGGTATCGTGCATCAAACACAATCACACATTAAAAGAGAAAGACATGCACATACACCGCTGCATGCACAACAACTTACTGACAACAACGCTTCTTCACATCTACAGAAAATCATTCGAAAGATAATCCAAACACCTTGATCAAACGTCATACACAAAACATACACAACGCCATCTACAACAGGTAGGGAAATACAAATCATGGCCATACAGCGTTTCCATCGGAAATCAGAAGGAAGAGGACATAAACAGAGACATGTCCAGTAGTCAGGATGGGGAAGAAGTAACCCAGCACCACAAACCATGGAGAAACGCAGAATAAAGGAGCGGCGAAGCGCCAGGGTCGATACAGACACATGAGTACAGCAGTGATGAGTGGAGTGGAGATGAAGCCCACATGCAGGCAAGCTCAGGGCCGGAGAGACAACATGCACCAACCCAGCCCTCATGATGACCCAACGGCTGCCGGAACCAGCAGAGCTTCATCATGTTCTCCGAGAAGGAAAAAGCACTTTCAAAGCTTTCTTTGTGGTTTTCTAGATGCAAATGTTCATGTCTAAGCCTTGCGCACACTTCCAGACATACGGATGCTATCCTGAGCACATTTAAAGCTGAAGTGTGTGATTTTTTTAGCTAGAGGAATATTTAATACAGCATAAACTCAATCGACAGCATGTGTGGCATACTGTAAATTCAGAACTTCTCCCTCTTTTTCTTAAAAAAACAAAACAAAAAGCCCCAGTGTTACAGTGAAGCACTTACAATGGAAGTGAATGGAGCGTCAAAATACCCACAGTTCCAACAGTACAGACACAACAACGTAAAAAAAACCGTTTATATTAAGTCATATCCAATTTTGTTGACATAAACCTTAAAATGACGATAAAATGAAGAACCACTTTTACAGCTCAAATAATGCACAAGTTTTAACAAGAATTATCGTAAGTGCTTTTTATAAAATTATAAGCTTAATATTTCTGCTTTTAAAGTCTTCAAAACATGGCCTCATTAACTTCTACTTTAAGTGCCTTGCTTTAAGAAAACGTGGGATCAGTCAAATATTTTAATTATTTTAATTATTAACAATTCTTAATTTTTTTAAGAAAACAAATACAGGGTGAAAATGATTTTAATTATCTTAATATGTAAATAATTTGATTAATAATTATTTGCATCATTTTATGAATCAACATTAAGCATTCGTATGTTGATCTGGAGTGAGTTTGGAGACGAGACCGTTTCCCCAACCAATGGAAGACGAAAACTAGTTTTGAATATAATAACTACAATACTTGTAGGTGACACTGGCTTAGAAATGACTAACTTTTGCTTTAAAAAAATTGTATTTCCTATGATGTCTTTCCTTTCGGATTCACTCGGCTCATTTTTAGATCTCGTTGCAAAGCAGCAGTTTTCCAGTGAAGCACAATGAACATCCAGAGATGAGTCCCATGATGGTGTCCCCCGCTTGAAAAAGTGGTACATCTCTCTCAAAATAACACCCACGTGTAAAGGAGCCCCACGGCCGAATGAAGGGAGGGAGGAAGTGAACGAGAGGAGACACAGGTGGAGCCGAAACAGGAAGACAAGTAAAGAGCGTGAAGAACATACCAAGTCTAGTACAGAGATTGCTGGAACAGCAGTCTGCTGCAAGAGAAACAAAAACATACAGAGCAACCAAAGGGGCGGGAGAGAGAAGAAATAAAGAAAGGGAGGGGTTTTAGAGAAGATAAAAGTAAAAAACAAAACAAAAAAAGCATTGGCGCAGTGGGTCGGGACGTAGTGATGTGCTGCCAGGAACATTCCAGGGCAGTTTGGGTCTGATTAGCGGCAGCGCTCCACGTCTCTCCACACACACGTGAGCTGGTGAGGAATTTACCCATCATTCCACGTCCCCCCCACTGAAGCACTGGCAACAGTTTCCTTCAAACACACAGGATTGTGTTGAGCTTCCCTTAGACGGCTCGACCTGCCGACTCCTCAGAGATGGAGCGATATCAGCGTTAGCTTTAGCAGTGTGCACACTATGCTACGCTTGTGGACTTCAGGGCTGAAGTTTGTGCTAGCACTGAATGTCTCAGACACTTGGAAAGCACTAAAACGCATTTGGAAATAACACAAACCAGCCCAGCAGGAAGTCAAGAGCCTGAATTCAATTGAACTGAACTCAAAAGTTTCGACACCAGATTAAGCCATTAGTTACTCATAGGGCTGGGCGATGTATATCTAATATTTACTATACATTCGCTAATTTTATGGATAACTAAAATCGAAGTTGCCAATTAGTTTTATTTAGCCAATATATATCCCAACGGTTACGAAATATCTTAATGGCAAATCGATTCATTTTAAATGATTTGCATATATGATTTCTTAGTCATCTAAAAAAAATAAAATAAAAAAATATATATGTATATACAGTATATATTTAAAAAAAACATTTAAAACAAAATGTAAATATAGTATAAATAAATAATATATTAATGGGTAAATTTAGAAAATAGATATATATTGCTGATTATTTTTATGTGTAATTATTTTGGTGCATAAAAATAATAAAATATTAAATATATAAATATATACACAGATGGATAGATTTAATATTGAATTACTTTTATTGATTGTATCACCCAGCCCGAGTTACTAACAGAATCAATGGTTTTGATTGTCCACCCCGGTCAGAGACGAGGATTAATATGTGCCTGAAAAGTCCTTGCATTTAAATAATAAATGTTCATGTCTTGCTCGAAATTGTTGTTAGCACATTTCAAATGATATTGATTCTGATCCTAAATGGTTGGTTAGCCAGTAGCTAGAGGTCAGAAATGGTTCCGCTACTGATCTGTTTGTAGAAGTTAGATGAATATCTGATTGTAAATGACAGATGAGATCAGGAGAGATGTGCTGATCTGGGCATCAGTGCCCCCCCGTCAGCAGTGCAGCATGGGAAAGCAATGACATAGGCATGTTGCAGGAGCACATGGCAAAACATTAATTATAACAGCCGAGGCTAAAAATAAAATACAAAAGCCCATTCACGCCCGGATTCGCAGGTTAGTGATTAGCGAGTCCATCTCTAGTCCGTCCTGCTTCTGTTTCAAGCGTAACGCAAGAGTCTATACGGAGACCGGCACTCAACTCAAACACTGCAGAGGTTTGCAACTACCGTAGACGATTCAATCTGATCAGCAATGGGAGAAACACATGAGCAAGTGTACTCGAGCAGAACTAGCTCTTTTTAAAATTTCCTGACTCGCAGTCGCTCCAAAGCAGCTGAAAAACAATGTTAATGCTCTATACAAGCGTGAGGAAAACGCACATCACTAAACCATTTATCAAGATATAATAACATTTTAAGTACTTAAAGTCAACATGAAAAGCATCACAACCTATTTTACTTTTGTGATGCGATGAATTTCCAACATTATTGAAATAAAAAATAAATACAAAAAATGTCGAGAATTGATTGCAATTGTTTAAACATTAAAATACGTTTTCCTCTAGCTTAATGTGAAGTGACGACGTGTGCACTGATTGTAGGTCCACTAGGTTGGCTAATATTATTTTCCCTGCCCAAATGTTATAAGATTTTGATGGAAGATTACAAAGACTTTAAAGCCCTGATAATTCGTTCACAATAAGACCAGGAATGCGCATTAAGAAAGAAAACGAGGTCAGTTTTGATTTCATGTTGACTTTAACCATTAATATCCACATAGCAAACTCCAGATATCAGTTTCCCTGCGTCTGCTCACCCGTGCTCTCTTCTCCGCCTCCAGTCTCTGCATTATCAGCGTGGTGTCCACATCTTCGTCATCCTCCTCCTCCTCGTCCTCCTCGTTCTGCTGGGACTCCTGCAGTCTCTTCTGGAACTGCCACTCCAGCATGAGTTTGCGCATGCGGTCGCTCTCCTCGGCGGTGCGCTCCGGCTTGGCCTGAAGCTCCTGGATCTCCTTGTCCAGGAGGTCCACGATGTGCAGCTGCTGCTGTTTCTCCAGCTTCTCGCGGGCGTCCCTCTTCCAGGGGTCGGGCGACAGGCTGTCGCTGGCGGACAGCTCCTCTTTGCTGATGGTGATGTATTGCAGGTCGCGCCTCTCGATGGTGCGCGGCTGCTGCTGAGGCAGGAGGTCCCGGATCACCGTGTCCTGTGGCGGCTGGCGAGGAAGGCTGGACAGTTTATCGGGCCGGGTCGGCTGTGGCGGCTGGGCCGGGGGGAGGTACGGGTGGGGCACCTGCACTGGCATGGGTGGCTGTGGATGGGGCATCTGCTGGTGCTGAGGGGCGGGTGGCGGCGGGCCGTGCTGGTTGTTGTGCATGGCAGGGCCAGGGACGGCAGGGTTGCGGATCTGTACCAACTTCCTCTCCTGGTCTCTTCTCTTCCTCTCTCGCTCCTCTTCGAGCCGGGCCTTTTCCTTCTCATACCAGCGCTGTTGCTCTTCGCGTTTCTTGCGATCGGCCGCGGCCAGCGCCTGTTGCTGAGACACAGCCGGTGGCGGAGGAAGCGGCATGTCCGGCTGCGGCTCATAGTCGTAGTGTGGGGGTGGAGGAGGAGGCGGGGGGGGGAGGTCAGAACGGGAGGGTTGGGAGACGCCCACCGGGCCGGAATTGGGAACTATTGGGGTTTTCCAGCGGCCAGGGCCGCTCTTGTGGTTGCCCTGGGTCCTGGAGCCAGAGGAAGAGGAGAAGTTGAGGTGTTCTTGGCTGGAGGTGCTGGACTCCACCGATGACGACACCTGCTGGTTCCAGTGCTCTCCTCCGGCCCGCTGGTACTCAGCCTCGCGCTGCTGCAGGAGCATCAGGTCTTCCTGACGCAGACGTTCACCTGGGTACCCGCCCGGGACGTCACACAGCTCCTCCTGAGAGCGCGCCACCCGCTAGCAGGACACACAGCAGTGAGATTCAGGTCTTATTTTTGTGTGAAAATGTCACAGATGTTGCAGACAAATGTAAATTGTGACTAGACAGGAATTACATATGAACTTTTATTTGATGGATAAGCTCAACCAAACCAAACAACAAATTACAAAATAATTAAGTATGATATTTAATATGTTTTAAAAAGATTTTTGAATCTCTGCGGGGGAAATAACAAAACAAAAAACAGGCAAATTTGTGTGAAAACCACATATTAAACAGGTACAGTTTAAATTATTAAGTCCTTGGTAAAGTAATTACATTTATTTAATTTGTAAGACAATGCATATAAAATTTAAATGTATGTAAATTAAATTAAATATTAAAAACATTAAATTAAATTTTCAGAAATAACTGATAATGTAAGAGATACTGTACACTACCATTCAAAAGCTTGTGATTTGATTTTTAAATGTTTTTAAAGAAGTCTCTTATGCTCAGCAAAGCAGCATTTATTTGATAAAGAAAGATAAAAGGTAAAAAGACAAAAAGATTTTCTGTTGTAAAATTTTAAAATGTAATTTATTCCTAAGCTGAAGTTTCAGGATCATTACTCCAGTCTTCAGTGTCACACGATCCTTCAGAAAAACATGTCTTATTATCAATGTTGAAAACAGTTGTTATGGACAATTTGCTGTGATTAGACTTTTTTTTTTTTCATGATTCTATCTTGAATAGAATTTTTTTAAAAAATTATTAGAAAACTTTTTTTTTAGAATATATAAATGACTTTACACTCAGTTTTGATCAATTATTGCTGAATAAAAGTACTAATTTCTTTAAAAAAAATTCTTAGTGAAGTCAAACTTTTAAATGGTAATGTGCATTATAACAATAAAAAAATATGCAAAATAAAACTACCAAAATAAAAGCATAAATGGACTGAAATAATAGTAGCTCCCATACAAATAGTTATATCTAATGTACAGTGCCAGTGACGTGATATTACTGTCACCAGGACACCACGCATGCATTCTCTTCCTAAAAAGGCTAACCTGCATCGCCATGCTGTTGTTAGAGTGGTTCTCCATCGGGGGAAGAGGCTCCGGGTCACTGTTCTGCCAGGGCTGGCCCATCCTGTCCTGGGATCTCGAGGCTGGGAAGGTGAAATACTCCCTTGGGTATGTCTGAGTGGGGATCGGATACGCCTCTGGACGGGGTGGAGAGGGCTCCTCCTGTTGGACATACAGGGGAAGGACAGATTAGACTGAGGTGTGATACTGTAAACCTCCTTTACATCACTTTTAAGTGCAGCATTATTGGTTATAATTCATCTAAATTGGAAACTAGTGTGAGAGCCAATCAGATGGTGGTTACAGACATGATTAGGATTAATTACAAGAGCAACACAACAATCATCCATGAATCATGTTTCTATTAGCCTGTGGTTTCAGAGACAGAAAATATATTCTGGTGTGTGTTTGGATTTGAGAGTTTCTGGTTAATCAATTCAAACCAGAGACGTCACATGAAAACGACACACCCGCATTACAACACATGAACTATTCTGATGTACTTCTGGATATAAGGGAGTAACTGTCTAAAAGAGGTGGCACTGCCAACTTAAATACATATTTTAGTGGCATGTCATTAGCTCAGCTGCAAACATACTAGTTTAGTTTATCTAGTCATTTTTCCAATTAACTGTGTAGTGTGACAAAACTCTAGGATTGATTTTCAGGTTGGTCCAAAATGTCGCCAGATGTCCAGTGTAGCAAATTTACATAATCTTTGTAGTAAACTTTTTAGTCAAACACTGCTATTGTTAATAGTTTTTGATTCAGATATAAAAAGTAAGTTGCTGTTATTGTCCCTTTAAACAGCTTTAATGTGACTGAAGTAGCCACTTTTACTTAGTAAGTTAGTAAATGACTTACTAGGGATATGAATTGTATGGAATTTAATATTGACTCTTAATGATTCTTTAATGTGTATGTGTTTGATTCACAAAGCAGCTCATAACAGACATTTGCTTCCATAACAGGAATTGGTTAAACTACACTGATCATGCTGTATGTTTCTGAATTTACAAAAAAAGAACCAGTTCATTATATTCATTTGTTTGAGAATCAATTAGACTTTACTTTTTCACGTCCTCGTGTATTTTTTTTTTTTGATTCGCTAAAAAAATAACCAGTTCATAAGAGTCAGTTGTTTGTGGATCGGTTAAACTTCACTGGACATGCTGTACGTTTTTGATTCACTAAGAAGAACCACATCATAAGTCTCATTGGTCCAGGAATGCGTTGCAAACACTGGATTCGCTGGGGACAGAGAGCTCCGGCACACACGTGCAACATTCATCTCAGAGGTGCCGATGATGCGTCTACTCACATCAGGACAGAGGTTTCCCGTGGAGACCGACGTGATCTTTCCTGGGGCTCCTGGGTAAACGGGCTTCCCACCTGGACTCTGAGCCTGGTCTTCAGAAGGTAAAAAGTAGACATAAATATAATGCCAACACTTAAAATAAGCGCACATGACAAGTCTTTGAAGTGGCACACTTACTAGCCACATTTGGGCTGGAGCGGTGGTCTGCACGATTCTTCAACAACCGGTCCTCCTTCTTTGGTTCAGGATAGGTGTCCCACGTGCCCTGGGGGCTCTCAGGAGAGCCATTCTGCACAGAGTTGTTGTAGAGCTCAAAGCCCTCACTCTTTGGTCTTAGCTTTCCCTTGTCTCCGCGTCCACGGTCTGATGCTGCAGAGACGAAAGAGATGCTTGAATGAGACAAAACTCAGCACTGAGAATGTGCCCATCTCTCTGTAACGGGGATTCACCCACAACACACCAAATCAGAAACACTCCCAGACATGTGTCGAAAGCATTTAGATTTAATGCATCACTTGAACCATTTTGTGTGTGACTGGGAACGCTGCGGGCGCCAGATCCACCACATTTCCACCTCTTTAAGGAATTAGTCACATGCGCGCTGGGCGGCAGCCGCTGATATTTTTAAGTAGGGTACTGAAGCTCCCACACACAAGCTTTAAAGAGGCCATATTATGCTATTGTAAAAGTTTGTTTGTCTACTAGAATAGGTTTTCATGCTTGAATGGTACATTTATTTAATTTCTTTCATATTTGACACTGTTGCAGCACCTCTCTTCCCAGTCTGTTACTCGGTTTAACACCGGTCTCTATGAATCGTCACGCCCCTTCCCATAACTGCACATGCCTTTGGGCGGGAATTATTTAAATGAGGAATACTGTCACGTGCAAGTTCCTAAAAGAAAACTCACTAAAAACGAGGTGTTTCAGGGAGTGCAGAAGCAGCGCTTACTGATGTAGAGAATTACTCCCTGTAGAGTGGACTTTGAAACATTGCAGACCTTTTCATACTCAAAAATCAACATTACACATTAAAGAAAGTTGAAAATGTAAAAATGCACAATAGGTCCTCTTTAAATAAATAATCCCGCCGCACTTGTGTGCTTACCGCGGGGCATCATGGGGGACGGCTGGCTGAGGAGCGTGGCCAGCCCGTGGTAAATGGCTCCCTGTTTGGCCACCTCAAGCGTCACAACCGAGCCGGTTCTTGTCATCAATTCCGCCGCCCTACAAGACAGAGACATCTTATGAGCAAAACACATAAAACAGCAGACTATGTGAATTTCATGAGCAAAGCATTCATGTGCATTCCCACAATCTCATGAGAGCTTATTTCAAGGCACTAATCTCTCAGAACGTGTTTGGATTTGCCGTCGGCTACTGTAAGCAAATGCCTGAAAGAGATGGACACTGGAACGAATACCAAAGGCAACTCAAGTTGTGTCCATTCACAACTGTTTTGAGCCATATGCTTCTCATTTAACTCCAATCCGCAGATTTAAGAGTTTCATCAATTCCACCGCATTTCAAAACTACATGCAATACACAAACGCAATTTTTTGGACAAAAACTGAAAATTATGCCATTTTGACTTTGCAAACACAAAAGGTGCTTTGTCCTGCAAAACTTAATGGCTCTAAATGTTGAACTAAGTTCAAGTTAAATCCAGTATAATTACATGAGAAACTAACTAACCCTAACTTCTCATTAAGGCCCATTCTCTTTTTATTTTAATGAGTGCATATTTGTGTAAACACATACAAATATCATTCTTCATGCAAAGTCATTAAATCATCCTAATAATGAGACTTTCCTCTTTCAGATAACGTTAAATCAACAAAAAAAACATACGACCAAGTTGAACTGTTAAATTTCAGGGGCATTTTGGCCTGAGCACCCCATCAGTTGCTCTAAAAACACGAGACATCATATATTATTCTTACGTCACTTAATTGTGTGTATAAAGTAGGCTTGGGCGGTATCCAAATTTTGATACCGTCAAACCTCCTCCCTATTTTACCGGGGTATACGGTATTACCGTGACTAATTAAAAATTATGACATAAGGCCCAGACAGCGTCACCAAACTGTTGGCTTGTGTCTACACCGTTCAGAAAATGAATAGCCTACCAGATCGGGCAAAAAAAAAAAAAAAAAATCAAGGCCAACCCGTGCACGTTGTGTCTGTTAAATGTAATATGAGCCGTAGCCCTATTTAGACTCGACTATTTTTAATACGTGGGCCGTTATAATATGGTGGCGCCAAATAATTTTTTAACCCAGGTGCTGAAGAGTGTAGATATAAATACTATTTATAAATGAGCAAAAATGGGACAATTAATAATATTTAATTATTTTAATCATGACAATTGTATTCATTTTATTAATTCATTTAAATTAAATTAACAAGCAACAAGAAAGAAGTGCATTTGTAAATCCGGTGACACGCGTGCATTGATTTTTATTAATACAACTTTTCTGTCAGTGCTGCAAAGATTAAGTTGACGATCGCCATCTCCTAGTGAACGCGCATATATAGAGAGAAATGCAAATCATGGATTACATAATCAGAAGGTATAGGCTAGCCTTTTTCTTTTCGTTTTGAATTGTTTAGTTTTAAGAAATTGATGATTGATATCTCCGTAGTGAACGCGCCTATAGAGAGAAATGCACATCATGGATTAATCCGAGAGTATGCTGCCTATATTTCTTTTCCTTTTGAATTGTTTCGTTTAAAGAAATTGACGAATCGCCATCTCCATAGTGAAGGATAGAGAGAAATGCACATCATGGATTAAATAATCAGAGAGTAGGCTAGCCTATTTCTTTTCGTTTTGAATAGTTTCGTTTAATGAATTTGATGATCGCCATTTACCGTATGAACGCGCATAGAGAGAAATGCACATCATGGATTAAATAATCAGCGAGTGGCCTATTTCTTTTCGTTTTGAATTGTTTCGTTTAATGAAATTTCAAGCTTTATTTAGATACAGGCCTATCTGTCATGTCTGTGAGACATACACTGAGTTTCGCTTAATTTATGATGAGATTTCAATGCAAGTGACTCCGCTCGCCAGCGCACAATCATGTCATGATTATGTTGTCTGCTATATTTTATTCTTATTTATTATTGGTTGATAAAAATGATTAAATTAAGATACAATTTATACAAAACGAAATTCACTTTAAAGAAAGGCCTTTTACAAAATGAAACTTAATTAAGTGGTCAATGTGTGACTCCCGATGCATCCCATCTTACTCGTGCTCTTCAGTTTTCATTATCAACGTAAAGAAAAACATTATCATATTTTAACAAATATAAACTAATGCGCTTATTCAATGAACTCGGGGCTTAATGCATCCTCGAAGCACTGAGTGGGTGGTTGTTTCGGAGATGCCACATTAGGTTAGAGGTGTTTCCATCTCTCGCGGTCACCTTTTTTATTGCAACATTACAAATTGCCTCGTCAGTATTTACCGCCTCTCCCTTCTCTCTCTCTCTCTCTTTCTCCTCCACACTGTCACTTGATGACAACTACATAAGCATTTTTAGGCATTGAATAAATTATATTTATATATTATATATAAGTGCCGGTAATGACGGTATTGAAACTGATACCGTTGCTATTTTAAGACCCCGCGGTATACGATATTACCGTAATACCGCCCAACCCTAGTATAAAGACACAGTCCTTGCTTGTGATGTAATAAAATGGTTTTAGCATGCAATCCTCCTGTTTATTTCACTGAGAAGCTCATCTTCTCCGATGTAGCCGGATATTACATGCTTTACCTGTAAGTCCATTTCAAATTCTTTAAATCCCATTCTACAGACATCATTATTAATGGTCTGAAGCTCCAGAATTACCTCTCCTGAGAGAGACCGACCAGACTTCGTCCATCCACGCTGAGCAACTGATCTCCGGCCGTCAGACGCCCATCCTGAGGAAGAACATCGGACAAGACAGTCGAGCAAAGTTTGATTTATGCTGATTTTACAGTTTAATACTTAAAAGTGTCATTAATTATAATAGTAGTGTAATATTAATGACACTAATTGCGAAACATAACACTAGCAATGAAATGAGGACTGTGAAGAAATGAGGTCACAGCATCTGCTTTAGCATATAAAGAACATTCAAATATAAAAATCTAAATAAACTCACAATGTCTGCCGCACCACCTTTGACAACAGACTTGATGTAAATACCAAGTTTGTCTTGCCCGGCACCCTAAAAAACACAAAACAAAGAGCAAAGCTTTGTATTAGCACTATGAGAAAGATGTAAATGTCCTTAACAGGCTCCAGTAGTTCCGCTGTGGAAAACGCTAGACGAAGAAACCAAGCGTTCATTCATGAAAGACTATAAATCTGGAGCCAGCAGTGAAGACATTCACATAAATAAACTCATTCATTAATTCAGACCAGATCTGGCCATGTTTAACCCTCTCTGAGTACTTCACCGAATATCCGGGGTCAGAGGTCATCATCTGACAGGGGTCAGAGGTCATCATCTGACAGGGGCCATCTGGCTGCTGGACTGTGCAACCATTGAGATATCAGCTCGACCCTAAATGCCAATGCATGCTACAGAAATAATGCTCAAAATAAAACCTAGAAATTAACTTCAGGATAAAACATTGCATTCATTGAAGCACTTCCTGTAGTCTTGAAATGGTAACACCACACAAGCTTTAACACTCAGTCATAACATTTCTATCACGTAATGCTCCATAACTGGAGTTAGATGGTCTGTTCAAGGCTTTAAGATGACAGAGCACCAGTGATACGAGCTTTAAAGGGGTTTGCTTAAGGACTGCGGTTTAAAGTTAGCAACATTTTTGTTTGTTTTTTCTGATGGCTGGATTTGCTATTTGAGCAAGTACCCAAAATCCCCTGGTTCCTGCCAGCGGTTCTCTTTTAGGGAGATCATGCTAGAATGTAACTATAAAAATAAGATGTCTGTATTAAATTCCTAGCTATCTCAGCTGTTTTCTCATACAGAAACCCACCGGACAGACTAATAGCAGCAAAGTTTGATCACAGCAAACTGTCCACAAGAATATTACGCAGCACAACTGTTTTCAACATTAAATGATTCTTGAGCAGCAAATCAGCATATTAGAATGGTTTCAGAAGGATCATGTGACACTGAGGTCTGGAGTAATGATGCTGAAAATTCAGCGTTGACATCATAGGAATAAATTGCAGGTTAAACATTGTGCTAGAATAGCTGGGCTGCTTCTGTTAACTGGCAAAAGGAAAGAACGGTTCCTTTAATTAAAAAAAAAAAAAAATCAACATAATTTCTTTGATATGAACTCTTTCAAAAGTTCAATATTTACATCTAAACTCCAGGGCCGGAGCTCCTCCGATGTCCATGCCATACTCCAAAAGATGCTTTCATGCTCATAAACGCCACACCACCCAAGTCTACAACATTCCCTCCACACTGGCTCAGTTTCTCTCCATGGTTTCAGCACTATATATGTAAAACCATGCTGATCAATACAGGACCGCCACGAGTTATGAATGCAACGTCTACATTTAGCCTCTGTGAAAAGATTCAGACCCCACAAATGTCACATTAAATCACAATCTACCTTATGCAAGAACACTTAACCGGGGCCTGGTGTGACGGTCTAATGGAGTGAGATGTGTATTGGGTCCAAACTGGTGAAGCTACAGCTACTAGGTGCTAAAACTGAAAGATATCTTCAAATAGTTTCATAAGATAAATATGAAATACTTCCTTCAAATCTACAACCGTACAAGATTGGTTTCCTCATTTTTAGAGGTTTTGGTTCTCGTTGATTAGAATGGTATGTGCACCACATTACTCATAAGCACTAAAAACCTAAACGAAGCAAACGATCGGGAAACCCAGTAACAAAATCTGCCTGGGAAACAGCAGCGTCTTTTATTCTGCCCTCTGAAATAAAGCCAATGTTAGCCACAGACCCCCATAACCCACTCACATTACACTGGCATAACCACCCAACAGTTCAACACCCGGAACATGAACACCACACAAACATCACCCAACATTCATGACTTAACCACAAATATCAATCAACGTGCACTGTCTGCTAACAGGCCCAAAAAAATATTAAGGTCGTGTCAGTTATACAGCACTCGGCCAAAGAGAATTTTAACAATGAAATTATTTTTTGTAGTCTGAAAAAAGTAAAAAACCACAAACATCCACAGAAAAATCTCCTGCATTAAATCAAGAATGGGTAATCGAATACAGATTGATGAGTAATTTGCATGTAAATCACATGAGGAAAATAAAATAGCCACACAGAAATGAGGGATTATAATAATAGAACTAAAACTTAATACAAATTTATTCTATATACATTTATGATAAATGTATTAATTTCATTAATTGAAATAAAATAAATATCAACTGAAACAATATATAAAAAAAAAAACTTATTTTATGTCAGCTAGTTGCCAAGGGAACATTATATTTAATTTTAATTTAGTTTAAATTGATGTATTAAAAAACAGAAATAAAAATAAATTAAAACTCACTAAAAAACTAATAAAAAAGATAAAGATTAAAGCAGACAAATACAAATAAAAATAATAGTATCTCGATTTTAATAAAATAACACTGCCAATATCACCATCAAAATAGCTGCAAAACCGGTCAGCTGTGAGATCAAGAGATGAAATGATGGAAACAGTAATGGAAAAAATACGCAATTAGATGTCATAAATCATCTTATGGTGAAGATGAATAAACACAACCTACCGCTATGTGCTCTGCCGTAGTATAGCAGAAGTAACGTCGTTCCTGTGTGTGTGTGTGTGTGTGTGTGTGTCCTGGACAATGGCTCCTCCTCATAGGGAGGACACACAACAACAGGATGGGGTTTTTCCAAAGCATCAGTGGGAATACAAACCAAGTGTTGGAAAACTACTTGAAACTGTAGTATACACAAGCTACAACATCCTAATGATTAGGCCAACAAATTAGCAAACTATATTGCTAGGAGGCAAAGAACGCTAAGGAGGCAATTTAATGATAACGCAACAATTAAACAGAAATTCTGCATTTGCTGTTTCCCAAGGGGCATCAAATCCTGCAACACATTAGAAACCGTGTGCATATTATCATCAAGCAGGAAAGCTGAAATGCAGATATGCCAATGTTGTGCATCTGATCTGCCGTAAGGTCTCAACTTGTCTGAGTCCTGAGAGAGATAATGTCAGACTGTGAAAGTACGCATTACGCTGCGATGAGAAACAACCGTTGAAAAAGCAGTCTCTCCACATTAAAGAGGGATCCTGCGGTGAGAGACACATGAGAAGCCCGAAGCTTGCGTTTCCAGGAGTCTCGTGCGGCCCAGCGGGAGAGAAACTGACCTTTCCTTTAGGAAACTTGCTTTGATCAAAGCTGGAAACCTGGCACGCAGAACATGAAATGGAGCACGGCCTATAAAAGCCACTGATAAAAAACAGATGCATGTTAACAAGAGAACTAATAGCTACTGTTTTTAAAACAAGTGGGGTGAGGAGAGACTGGCACAGAGTTCATTACTGTGTGATAGAAGGCTAAAACAAGTCAATTCAACTTCGGATGGGGCTCTGTTATTCTAGACCGTAAACCTCAGCAACAGAAGAGCGTGTTCGAAATGTTTTTATGGAGACTATTGTCAACAAATTTACTGAGATCTCGTCCGCAGTTTTGCTCTCGTGACAACAAACAAAGTCATTAGCAGAGTGCAAGTACAAAACCTAATTTAACATGTTAATTCATAACAAAACATTTCTCAGTGTTGTCGCAAGGTGGCGCTAGCATAAGATGTATTTTATGGGCACTTTCTCAGTAAGGTTAATTTAATTTAATGAAAGGAAGTAGAAATGAACTGAAATTCAAATAGCTTTGAATGCTGAGGTTTATAGGCCTTATAAGGTGTATATCTGAAGGTGTATAGGACTCGATAGCATGACAGGATAATAGAATGATAGATAGGTACAAAGAATGACAAACAAACGCCAAACAGAGAGAACAATAGATTGATCATATTTAATTAACTTTTGATCACTGTCCGATCAGAATTAAGAGGTCAGCTGTTACTCACAGCAACACAGATCCACGCCTCATGTGTGAGTTCAACACCCTTGCATGAGTGTGTATGTTGTCGAGCGTGTGGTGTGGGATTATATTCTAGGCGTGGTTGTTTATGTGCTCATATTTCAGCTCAAAGAAAATGATAATGTCTGTGCAGCTAGTAGACATCTCAGCATATCTAAATAAGAGCATGATCTCATGTTGTGAAGAATATTTTAGTGCTAAAACAGAAACTGTTATTCACAGCAGCAGGTCATTTGTTTTTAAGTGTGTCAGATGGTAAAGGTCAGTAAACTTGGGGATGAACTGAGTCTGTTTGCTTGGGACCCAGCATTGGCAACACGAACTTCACACACACAACGATATACCACAAATAGACTGTTCAAGCACTTATCTACCCGCAACCGGCCGTCTGGCGTAGTCGGCATGGAAAATTACGCTTGCATCTGCAGTGCAGACATTAACAGGAAAGTGTTGAAGTCTGAAGGTGTTCCCTGATAACAGGACTTGAAGCAAATGCTCAAACCACAGAATTCCAGCTTCCTTTGATGGTCCTAAACCCCATGCAGAAAGCAAACACAGTCTACAGCTTCTTGGTCCCACCCTGACGCTTCCTGTCTACGGAAAAGCTTCCCAAACCTGCCTTTGCAAATACATAACAGAAGTAGAACTGAACTTCAGTACTCATGCCCCCCCCCCGGCGTACTATCTAGCCACCGTACCTCTAACACACAGCTTCCGGTTCAAGGTTTACGGTTGTGGATGTGATTGGCAAATCGAGATCCTCAGGGAGCTGCACGTGGAGACATAAATGGGCGAGTGTAATTTGTTAACAGCCCCAGGGAGTCACGGCAGTGCCTGTCCTCTGACAGAGATGGCGGAGTCCAAGGTGCACTAGAACAACAGAAAATAACTCTATTCACTGAAACTTGACCCGTCACCATCATTTCCTGCCCCAATTAATCACCCACAGCAAACACAACACTCTGGGGGAAGCAGCCGGGACAGTAGTTCTCTCCTGAACGTAGCCGGTCCTCATAGTCACGTCTAGACGGATGGCAGGCAGATGGAGCGCTGAGGCTGTCGGCTAATGGGGGGTGCACAATATCATGACTAACTCAAGAGGCTTTCAATAATGAGCTGCTTTCAGCCGACGGTCTTCATCACGTCTGAGTGGCTCTAATGATCTGCAGACTCTTGGGCTACTTGCTTCAGTTAAGAAAGACCAAACAAAGAAGTCTGTCTTCCTTCATAGTCCTCTGGTGTGTTTAGAAGACAGCTCTGTTTTTGGACACAAAGGAAACATCTCTCCTCTGAATATTTTGCTGTAAAGGGACAGAATTATGTCCAAGACATGAGTCATAGCTTAATAGAGGGTTCGGTTTTTTTACGTGCAAGCTTGACATCCTTTTCTTCAAACATAAGAATGTCCTGAAGTTTTACTAACTAACAACTTGGTTTTAGTCCTCCAATGTACTAAAATAGTTCCAACACATCTGTAAACTTTTATGGGACACAATTCTCTACTCTTTCCTTCTGCTTTCTCTGTCAAAGCACTAAATGTCACAAACGTGATCATCTCGATGAACGCAAACTGACAGTTTTAAGGTTTTAGGTTTTATTTTGCCCAAGGACTTCAGCAAACTAGTTCTTGAGGTGTGGTCTGCACACACACACACACACACCTTTCAAAAGATCCCACCCCTAGCCACTAGAAAGTGCACACGATCCTAAATCTTAGAAATCCTTTAAACCTTAAATCCTAGAAGAAATAGTCAAAGAGTGTTTTCATGGTCATGTTTTCATGAATCTGGGATCCAAAACAAAGTGTAATTTTGCTACATTTCCAGAGTGGGTAGTCACATCATAGTTTCACTTCATATCAGTTCAGATTAGTAAAAGATTAGGAGACATAACGTTCGAGAAAACTGAACGTTTGGGCTCACATTCTGTTCTCCACTCTCAGAGTCCTCAGGAAATCCAGGCTCGCGTACGGGAGTCACACATCCTTCTATTGTTGTCATACATGAGATCAAGAAGCCCACAAAGAAGGAAGTCAGAGAGCTATTGTGCTACAAATCAAGTAAACAAACAAAATTGCGTTTCACTTTTAGAAGTTGGGTTCTGCAATAAAACAGAAAAAACTATCCTGGAGGCTTTGATTCTTGTGGCAAAAACTTATTTTGGTGCTGAGGCAGAATTTATGGGTAAGTGGGAAAATGTCAGGTATGGAGTCACACATCCTTCCATTGTTGTCATACATGAGATCGAGAAGCCCACTGAGAAAGTAGTAAGTGAGCTAATGTGCTACAATCAAGTATACAAACAAACAAAACAATTATTTTTGCTTTGAGAAGTTGGGTTCTGCAATAACACAGAAGGCTGATTCCGGCTTTGAATCTTGTAGCAATAACTTATTTTGGCGCTGAAGCAGAAATCATGTGAAAGTGAGAAAAATGTCAAGTAGGCCCTCAACAGTGTAAAGTACGGTGGTCAGGATTTCCCTTGTTCTTTCCCCTGAAACTCAACACCATCCCAGAAGAGCTGTTATCGCACAAACATCTGCAGCCTAAGTAAACCGAGGCCTGTGACGGTAACGTGGCCATCCAGCTGGACCAACCCCACCGGACTGATGATGAGTCACTAATACCGGGATACATGATGGGGAACTCAAAGTTCAGAGCTTGCAAACATTATCCCTGTGACCCTGATTACAAGATACCGCTGGATGCACAACCACACACATCTAAAGTAGAAAATGTACCGTACAGTACAAAGTTATCTCAAATGACCACAGAATGAAATTGAGATATGCGTTTTGCTACACCTTATCTGTAAATTCATGCTTACGTGTGCTTTTGCAACTAAACTTTAAATATGTGGAGAGAGCCAAAAGAGAAAATGTGCCACCTGTACAACGTTCATGTGCATGTTTGTGCAGTCCGGTCGCATGACTCTGTTTACATTGGCAAAACATTGCTTTCTTACACTTGATAACAGTCGCCCCAAATGTCACGCATTTATATAACTGATTCAAGTCATCAACAGATCTCAATTTTACAATAATCTGATAGCTTTAAAGTTTTATAATAAGGTGCTATACAATGACATTAGCAAATAGCTAAAAAACTATTTTTAAAGCATTTATTAATCTTGGTTAATGTTACATTCCACCCTGTCGGCAACTATAAACAAACTAAATTCACTGTGATGTCTTTTTAGCACACTATTAATCTCTTAGCGTTTACTTGCTTACTCTCCCACATAAAAAGAAAAAGACACACGCTCCATGTCAAGTGGTTTCTTACCGGCTCCTTCCTCCCGACCACAGAGAACCACATGGTCCTGCGCTCCTCTTCGGAGTCGAGACTAAACTGAGGAATCAACTAACAGCAGTCCAGGAAAACTGATCAAACTCTTTCAAAGCAGGCAGAACTACTGAGGAGCGACCCCTGGGCTACATGTTAAAAACATATGCAAATATCTGAAGCCAGAGTAGGAAATACCACATCCAAGAGAAACTCCCACAACTCACTAACAGTTAGGTGAAGTTGGCGCTGCTTCCAGCTGTGTCCCGGCTAGCTTCACATCAGGACAAACCGTCTCTCCTCTTTAGATCCTCCCCTTTGTCCCTGAGCGTGCCGTACACCCCTTATTATTGACTCCTCCTTTCCTTCTCCTCCCATTTTTCACTCCTTCCCTCCCTTCTTTTCCTCCACTCTACCTCTACCAAACCTCATGCGTCCTCAGAGACACTAAGAGATGAAAATAGACGCAGTAAAGGGAAGGTTTTGCTATGAAAATAAACAGTTCCTGAGAGCCCCCTTCTCCAGCCTCTACACCTCCCCTGAACCTGACGCACATCTAGTGGGAAAAAGGTTCTTCTGTCCACCAAACTGGTGAACCACTGAACTGCAACCGTCTGTTCCATTAAACCCACCGAGAAAAATACAAATCTGAAACAGAATGTTTACTTGCGCAGTAACTGGTTCATTTTCTAACTGCATATATCAGCCATTACTAGTAAGAGAGTGTTTAGAGTATAAACAAAACCCTAACATGCAATGTTGACATCGAAACTAATCTTTCTATGCCGAATATTTTAGCACTTTAACTGTGCCACAAACTCTAACATAAACGATTGCATTTTGTGAAAGGTGTGAAGACCCAAAAGGCATTTCCTTCTGCTGAAAACAGCCGACTACAACAGCGCTCTGTTCGACACGGAAACAGCAATGATTTGCTTGTGACGACTTTTTAAATTTGAATGTTTCATAAGCACACAGACCAGTTTGTGACTGAAACAAACCAAGTGTATCCTCTCAAAAGCACAAGCCTGTTTGGATGTCTGTTATGACCTGAGCTTGGTAAACTATGCCATACCATTACTGCCCACTCAGATTATAGCAGCTACCAACAGCAGATACCAACATGGTTATAGCAGCTAAACAAGATCAGGAACCAAAATGGTTCATCAGAAACTCGGAGTTAAAACTGTTCACTTGAACTGCATCAAAGTGGTATTTTATCGAGATCTATGCCAAAACCAAATGCCCTCCTCAAGGACTGCTACAGCGCTCAGACCCCTGCAAGAAGCGCACAGAAATTGAAAGTGGGTCAATATTATCATTACCCCCAAAAAGAAAAAGAAATATTGTCTCTGACCTTGGCTGCCACAATACTGAGGCCCATCCCATTGTGTTTCTTCAAAGTCACAGTCACAATTTCCGGTTCCTTCCGCATTGGCTGTGGAGAGAGAAGACAGGTGAGTTAACTTGTGAAAAGTACTGTATCTTCAGCTTTAGGTCCAAACTGCTTCTGGGAGCTGCGTCTGTTCCTAGAGCAAACTGAGCTGAGATGAGGAGGAGGAATTAGGGAGGTTCTGCCACTGCTGGTTCTCAGTGCACAGCCGACCGCAGAGCGAAACGGCGGGCTCTGGAGACGAGTCAAGAATGAAAGCCACATGCGTCGGCTCCAGAGTGCATCAGGCCTCAGCGGGCTCGCATACGCACAAGCCTGGGAGAGAGAGAGCAGATTCCCACAGAGGAACGCTGACTCTCCTTTAGCGAGCCCCACTGCAGAAATGCTGCACATGGCACGCATTCATTGAATAGGGAACTTCAGCCATGTTGCCCATCCAGATTTTTGAGAACAGCTTGTGGGGTGGGGGAGAATTGGTTTAATTGGTTGGGTAAAAAAGGAAAGAAAAATCCCTGCATGCAAAAGGCAAGAGGGCAAATAGCTTTGCTAAAGCATGCTCTCTTCAAAGAGATTTTCTGGGACAGCATGTTTTCAAAATGCCTCGAAAAGAAGTGTATTTCTAAGTCATTTTACTTCTATAATGAAAGAACATACAATGTGGGAAAAATGAAAAAGCAAGGTAATATTATTTTTAATTATAATAATAATAATGTGGACTTATCTTGAAAAGGATACTGTAAATATATAAACAAACAAACTATGGGCAGGAGTCTGAAAGCCAGATATAAGCTATCAGCTACAATAGTCGCCTAAAACAGAGTCTGAATACATATTTCGCTATTGGTGAACATTTTGTCTGGGCCATGATAATGTCATGATTATAAACAATCTTTTATCTTTAAAATAATGGGTGCTGAATCATGCACAATAACACCAGTAGATTTTTATTTCACATGTACAATGTGTGAGCTTTACGGTAAGCGGTGGTCCTGGGACGGCTGTAAGAACGGGGTGTGGGAGTGTGTGTGTGTGTTTGTGTGTGTTGGTCTGGCACACAATCAAGCTGTGTTCATAAGATTTCTGTGTGGTATTTAAACGAGCTCCAGCTCCGTCGGCTGTGGGGCGGACCAACATTATGTAAAAAAAAAAGTTAATAATAATGATGACATTATGATATGTAATAAAAAAAATTACATCCATCTCTCTATCTATCCATCTCTCTATCAATCTGTCTCTCTATCCATCTCTCTATCAATCTGTCTCTCTATCCATCTCTCTATCAATCTGTCTCTCTATCCATCTCTCTATCAATCTGTCTCTCTATCCATCTCTCTATCAATCCATCTCTCTATCAATCTGTGTCTCTATCCATCTCTCTATCCATCTCTCTATCTATCTGTCTCTCTATCCATCTCTCTCTATCCATCTCTCTATCAATCCATCTCTCTATCAATCCGTCTCTCTATCCATCTCTCTCTATCCATCTCTCTATCTATCCATCTATCCATCTCTCTATCTCTCTATCTATCCATCTATCCATCTCTCTATCCATCTCTCTATCCATCTCTATCTATCCATCTCTCTATCCATCTCTATCTATCCATCTCTCTATCCATCTCTCTCTATCCATCACTCTATCCATCTCTATCTATCCATCTCTCTATCCATCTCTCTCTATCCATCTCTCTCTATCCATCTCTCTATCCATCTCTCTATCCATCTCTCTATCCATCTCTCTATCCATCTCTATCTATCCATCTCTCTATCCATCTCTCTCTATCCATCTCTCTATCCATCTCTCTATCCATCTCTCTATCCATCTCTCTCTATCCATCTCTCTATCTATCCATCTCTCTATCTATCCATCTCTCTATCTATCCATCTATCCATCTCTCTATCTATCCATCTATCCATCTCTCTATCTATCCATCTATCCATCTCTCTATCTATCCATCTATCCATCTCTCTATCCATCTCTCTATCCATCTCTCTATCCATCTCTCTATCCATCTCTCTATCCATCTCTCTATCTATCCATCTATCCATCTCTCAATCAATCTGTCTCTCTATCCATCTCTCTATCCATCTCTCTATCCATCTCTCTATCTATCCATCTATCCATCTCTCTATCAATCTGTCTCTCTATCCATCTCTCTATCCATCTCTCTATCTATCCATCTCTCTATCAATCCATCTCTCTATCAATCCGTCTCTCTATCCATCTCTCTATCTATCCATCTCTCTATCAATCTGTCTCTCTATCAATCTGTCTCTCTATCCATCTCTCTATCCATCTCTCTATCCATCTCTCTATCTATCCATCTATCCATCTCTCTATCAATCTGTCTCTCTATCCATCTCTCTATCCATCTCTCTATCTATCCATCTCTCTATCAATCCATCTCTCTATCAATCCGTCTCTCTATCCATCTCTCTATCTATCCATCTCTCTATCAATCTGTCTCTCTATCAATCTGTCTCTCTATCCATCTCTCTATCCATCTCTCTATCCATCCATCTATCCATCTCTCTATCCATCTCTCTATCCATCTCTCTATCCATCTCTCCATCCATCTATCTATCTATCTATCTATCTATCTATCTATCTATCTATCTATCTATCTATCTATCTATCTATCTATCTATCCATTCATCCAAATGGCATTATAACTTACCATTTCTGAAGTGTCAGCTGAGAAATGACTGTCGCAATCGGCTCCTTCGAAATAGATGGTCCAAGTTCCCGGAGAGCGTGGATGAGGCGTCAATCTACAGAAACCTGCAGGAGAACAAGCGGATCAGAACATATCCACCAAATGTAAAACTTGAAATCCACCGGTCTCTCACTGTCTCCGTCAGACACCTGTAAAAACACACACGCACTCTCTAGAAAAAACAGATACTGACAGGAATGGCAGCAAACAGACTTTTCTACAGGACCTCAACAAACCACATTCCACTGACACTGCGTCAGCCTTAAACAAATAACCGCCACAACCTCTGATTCACCATCACCTGATACTAACTGTGCACAACACAACTGACATCAAACACTCTGAAACTCATTTAGAGTCACAGCAGTCAGTGCATCATCTGTACCTCTCTGGCAAAGCGGATCTAGGAACTCTTGGAATCCGTTGGGAATGTTCCGCACCACGTCGCAGGAGTAGCCGTCCTCAGGCAGGAGGAAGGGCAGCTGGAGGTCCGGGTCCTCTTCCAGCTGTACTTCCCGCCCATCGCTTCGGGCCAGCTCGTCTGCCGTGTTCTCAGCCACAGCCACCACATGATCGATCAGCTCCTGTTGGCATGAAGGGGTCAATGATCATGATGTTACATAAGAACTCTAGCGAAACTTGACGAGCTGCTGTTCCCCGCTATTCAACGATGTGTATCTTTGCGTTTAAAATCTAAAAATCAAAAAATACAGTGCGTTTAATTTGGTCTGGGAGAAGTTCCAGAATGACTAAAATCAATTACAGCACATTTTACAGTACGAGTGTCATATTACCTTTTAGAGTACGAGTGTGACATGAGTGTGATATTTCAATCAAACAAAAAGGTAATTTTATGAGAAACTCTGAGGTTGAAGGAAATGAGCAGAGCTACTGTGAGAGCGCAGCACACCTGTTTCTATTTATCTCAAAAGCACACGAGTCATCCGAGCAGGACTACAGCCCAAATGAGACGTTCACTTACAGGAGGAATGTAGGGTTCGTCGGGAGCGCAGTGGTAGTTGCTCAGCAGAGCGTTGAGCTGCAGAGAGTTGAGCTTGAAGCAGGTGTTGTTGATGTTCTGCACGTCTTGCATGG
>NW_027509209.1:467500-500000 GCF_051911475.1 Siphateles boraxobius | reverse complement strand
ACGATTACTCATATCGCAATCGTAATCGCGATGTCAAGCCTATGCGATTATATGACGCAAAATGCTGCGATTTTATACGAGATAGCCTAAACAAATTAGGGCTAATCGTGCTTGAACGAACAATAACACACACAATTACGCCAAAATGTCTTTATGTCGAGTATCTTCATAACATTAGAGCAGTCTTATGATGGACGTAAAGAGTTGTGACTCGAGAGAATGCGGCGTGTGTGAGATCATCGTCTCTGTCAGCAGCGGCTGCTCTTAAAGGGACAGTACACAGTCGCCACTAATTATCTCTGTTGTTAAACTTAATATTTTTTGAAGCCTAATAAATGTTTAAAAAAATTGATAGCTATCAATTGTAATGACGGAATCACTGTAATGGTGGATGGCTATAATTAATGTACAAAATTGTGTGGGGGGGGGGGGGGCATTTTTATCCAGACATCAATGGCTTATTGATCATTATAGGTGTTATCAATCATTTAGTTGTTGTTGCTAGTTTGAGTAGAGAAATAAACATTTCAGCATTATCACTAATCTGTGTGTGCATTTTCCTTGAGAACCGAGCAAGTTGACTCATGAAACCATTTCTTTATTATATCGCAATCGATGACCTCAATAATCGCAATATGACATTTTCCCCAAATCGTGCAGCCCTACACAGAGCTAGTATTTTTTAAGCATGAATATGTATGTGTGTGCAAGCACTAACTTGAAAGCCATCTGAACCAGGTGAGCGAGAACATCCTGCGCGTCGAGCGTGATGCGACTCAGATCCTTGTCCTGCTTGATGAAGTTCAACAGCTCCGAGGCGTTAGCCATCCAGAAGGCCAGAGCCCCGGCGATGTTCTTCTGCTTCTGTGCAACGACAGACCGACACAGAGATTACACACTGCTAAAAATGAACCAATCCAACATACAAACAAAAGAGAAAAGAGTTACAGCCATGAGAAGCACTGAGTAGCACTCCCAGGATAGACATGTGCCTCTGTCCAACGCCCCCGGCCTCCAGCAACCAGTCGCCGCGTCCAGACAGAGTAGAAATCATTCATGTTAGAGTTAGCTCAAGCTGGGCAGGACTGAATGGGAAGCTGCGATGACTGGTTGCTCTGGATCCCACATCCCTGCGACACAGAGAGGGGATACACACGGCCCGGACCCAACCGGACCCCTGCGTATACCCGCACACGTCTATCCCACATAATGACGACGACGACAGCAAACCCCCCCCCGCCCCACCATGACCCTACGTCATACTGGCCACAGGACGCATCCATAAGAACAATGACGTTAACCACAGACATGAAGTCAAAAGAAAAGGAAATGAAAAGTTTTCAAACAAAGCAAAAGAACATGAGGTAGTCTCTCATCCACACTGAAGTGCAGTAAGCAAGTCAAAAATGGAAGATGCCGCAATTAAAATGTTGCCGCAATCAGAGTTTGTTTTTTAGTATCACATGGTCCAGGTTGAGTCATAATGAGGGGTTATAAACGATTGCGTCCAGCTGTAGGAGGAGGGATTACTGAGTCGGCTTGGGTTGTTTGCGTTCTGTTATGTTATAAAAGAGGCATGAAGACGGAGCGAAGCTGCCAGATAGAACAGAGACAGAGAGAGGAAGAATGAGACGCCTCCCTAGCAGTGCAAACTCCTACCTGATCACCTTCAGCAATCTCCTGTAGAGATAGTAGGTGTGTGGGGGGGGGGGGGGCAGACAGACATCCGACAGGACAGAGAGAGAGACTGTCAACAACAGCCATGGCATGGACAGAATTCACAGGCATGTAAACACATAGACATACACACTCACACAGAACACGTCACAATTACGTCATATGCTCTCATTGACAAATGCGGAACAACTAGTTCATGCGTTCATGGCATCAAGGCTAGATTATTGTAATGCTCTACTGGGTGGTTGCCCTGCACGCTTAATAAACAAACTACAGCTAGTTCAAAACCCAGCCGCTAGAGTTCTTACCAGAACCAGGAAGTACGACCATATTAGCCCAGTTCTGTCAACACTGCATTGGCTCCCTATTAAACATCGTATAAATTTTAAAATATTGCTGATTACTTACAAAGCACTAAATGGTTTAGCTCCCCAGTACTTGAGCGAGCTCTTAACGCATTATAGTCCTTCACGTCTATTGCGATCTCAAAACTCCGGCCAGTTGATAATACCTAGAATATATAAATCGACTGCTGGCGGTAGATCCTTTTCCTATTTAGCACCAAAACTTTGGAACAATCTTCCTAACATTGTCCGGGAAGCAGACACAGTCTGTCAGTTCAAATCTAGACTAAAAACACATCTCTTTAACCTAGCATTCACATAACACTCTATAGACTTCTATAATTCAATATTAGGCTGCTTAGATTAGGTCAGCCGGAACTGGGAACACTTCCCTCAAATCCTGATGTACTCGTTACATCATAAGAAGAATGGCGTCTACACTAATATTAGTGTCTTTGTTTATCCCGACGTTTTCCCGCAGCCTGCCGGATCCAGGCTGTTTCCAGATCTGACGAAGGACTTTCGCCTGGACCCGATGACAATGCAGTGCTGAAGTGCCGACTAGCCTCTCCCTATGGAGGATCCCTATACCACTCTACAGATTAAGCGTTGTGGAATTTTTCGGTTTGCATACCTACCCAAAGTGATAAGATAAAATAAAATTCTGCATCACAATTTATAGACAAGACAAGTAGTTTGTTTAGGCATGGTTTGTAAGGAATTACAAACCAGCGCACATATATTCAAACGCACATAACTATAGAATAAATTCTTAATGCGCATGTGAACGCCATCAGCGTCTATCACAGGTTCACGTTTAAAGTCTGTTTAGAGAGAACGGTGTCGTCTTAGCGGCCCCTAATTTAATAACAAATGATCATTTAGACGGAAGTGAATCAATCAAAACTAACTTTAGCTGGAAAAAACATTTTTCAAGAGCCACTATAAAACCAAACCAATCTCTGTTACCTTAAATTATATGTTTATCTCTGTAAAGCTGCTTTCAAACAATCTACATTGTTAAAAGCGCTATATAAATGACGATGACTTGACTTGACAACATCATCTTGCACACACTGCCTTACGGGACGTTCTGCCACGCAAGGCTTGACTCCGTGGGTGATGATACACAGGGCAATTTTTTGAGCAATGTTGCCGTCAACGGGCAACCAGATGAGACACACGGCCCACGACCGATCTAAATTATTCAGATATAAATTTATTGTCCATTTTCAATGGGAAAGTGCCCAAGCAACATTGCTCAAAAAGTTGCCCTGTGTATCATCACTTTATGTGTGGGATCCATCACAGCGCTAGGAACCAATTATCTAGAGCAAAGTTACTCGCTTTTATGATTACTGTTGCAGTGCAACGGCTTATCTTCAATGCCAAGGCTAACACTGGATAAAAGATCTCAGGAAGGTTGCGGAAATGTTTATGTAGACACAGGGGAAAGTATTTTTAAAAAAGGTTGCATGAGGTCATTCACACTACTGTACTAAGATATTTTTTAAAGTAAATTATTCAGCAAGATTTCATAAAACTGATCAAAAATGACATTACATACATGTATAATGCTTTTCTTTTGAACTTTCTATTCATCAAAGAATCCTATTTAAAAATGTATCACATTTTCTACAATATACACAGCTGTTTTCAACATTATTAATAAGAAAAAGAATGGTAAAAAATAACTTTTAGCAAATTTATGTACATGTATGTAACCGTCATGTGTCTAGTCTACTCTCTGCTGTCTGCGTCGACCTGAAACTTGGAGAAACTTTTGGAGTATTAAAATCATGCCGTTATTGCAAGCCGTTACGATTGGCATTTCACGATATGTATATTTGCGATATTTCAATATATAGTGCAGCACTTATGTCTTAGAAAAGTTACGCCAAATAAAAACATTCAAATTAGGAGCCGAGCCTTAAAGGGGTCGTCAGACGCCCATTTTCCACAAGTTGGTGTGATTCTTTGCATGTCTCTTTAAATGATAATGAGCAACTCGTATTTTATAGACCACAAATAAGGTCTGGTTATACGGAGTAAGGAAATGGAGTATTTATTAAACGGCTATATGCGTTTGAATATTGCAGTAAGCCTATGAGATATATAGTTTGAACACTTGGGTGGGCCACTCAAAAACTGTAGGCGCTGACCAAAAAGAAGAACACAGAGAGCATGTGGACTTAATTTCTGAACTGTAAAGAGGCGTTCAGTCATTTGTGGCGACCAAATGATGAAAGTGAACGTTGGCAATGCAATGAGCGCATGTGCAGCCGAGAAAAGTTTAACTTTATGCACCTGAGCAACGACGACTCATGGATGATAGACACACTACTCTTCAAAAGTTTGGAGTCTGTAAGATTTTCTTTTTAATCAATTCAATATTTGTATATTTGTGCAAGGATGCATTCAACTGATCAAAAGTGACAGTAAAAGTTACAAAAAAAATCAAATAGATGCTGTTCCATTAACTTTCTATTCATCAAAAAATCCTGAAAAAAATTATCCGTTTCCACAAAAATATTAAGCAGCACAACGGTTTTCAACATTGATAATAATAAGAAATGTTTCTTGAGCAGTAAATCATCATATTAGAATTATTTCTGAAGGATCATGTGACACTGAAGACTGGAGTAATGATGCTGAAAATTCAGCTTTGCAATCAAAGAAATAAATTACATTTTAAACAAGTATGAAAACAAGTATATTATTTTAATTTGTAATATTATTTCACAATTTTACTGTACTTTTCATCAAATAAATACAGCCTTGGTGAGGATAGGTGACAAAAATATATATGTTTCATGAATCAGGTAAAACGAGGCACGCACGCACGCACGCACGCACGCACGCACGCACGCACGCACGCACGCACGCACGCACACACACACACACACACAGGGGAAACACTGAGTACAGTAGTTTAAGCACTGTTTGCTGAGGCAATCACCTGACTCGATGAAAGCAGAGTGACACAAGCTTTAACGCTAAAACTACTAAAGCATGTATAATGTAACTCTCTACATCAGAGCCACAGCCAAATGTCAAAGTATAAATATTACAGTTATACTATAATAAAGTTACACACAACTCCCATTGTAAAAAACAAGGTATCAGAAGATAATTGTAGTAAAACTGCAGCCTCACCTGGATGACTCCTTCCATCATGCTCACCATCTTGTTGACGATGGCGATGAGCTTGTGCGTGCGCTCGGAGGCGCTGATGTCGGGCCGGTGCTGGCTGGACAGGACGTAACGGCAGGTCATGTACAGCACGTACGTGGGAGACAGCTTGAAGTGCACCGTCGAACTGTTGGTGTAGTTAATGATGGCCGACAGGAAGGCGTCTTCGGCTGTGGGGGAAATGATGGGATAAAGGAAACGGAAAGAGGATTAGTTGGGATGGACACAGAAGGAGAGAGCTAGATTTTAGCTGCGCATTCATTTAAATGGCGGGTGCGTGGCGGGGGCGTGGCCAGCCGTAAATGCCATGTTACTGATCACGCTATATTATAACTTGCAGTAAAAAGCATGTGGAAAAATCAACTGTAATATTTTATAATACATTTAATTTTGGAAAGTGTATGTTGCTTGCACAATGTTATAAGGATCCTGCTTTTAGTTAGTATGTATAACACATACATATAACAAATAATAACATTACATATCACACATATAACATAACACAACACCACACTTAACCATAAATTACAACACATATAACATAATATATATAACAACGTTTTAAACTCAGGTCTTTGTGATCTTATTTTGAGATGCTTTCAACTAAATAAATATGCAAATTGGAATGTACAGTATGAATGCAAACAAAACATATAGTGGGTGATTATTTACTTTTACTATTATAATTTTTTGACATTTTATTTTCTGCATAGTAGAGGAACATCTCTGTTTCCTAGTATAACACTCACTCCTGCCACCTAGTGGCATGGACGGACAGTTATATCTTATTATTGTTTATGGACAGAATGATTTTTCCACAGAAAAATTGATATATTAAATATAAATGATCTGGAACTGACTGAACACTGAAAGAACGGGTTGTCTAGCAGTCATCAATACTTTCCATCCATTGATCTATGATGCAGCCGAACATTAGTGATTTCTATAATTAGCTTTCTGGTTTGCTCAGTAATCAGCACAGCCAATGAAAGCACAGCTATAGTGTGTCTGCAACACTCAGGAAAGCTAATAGCAAAACATTTACAGAAACAAAAAGCCGCCACACACCAGACAAAACACATGATCCATGACCCAGTTAAGGTCAGAAGGCACAAACTGAAAGGAAAATAGCACAAATCAATGGGTTTTTCTTTGTAGATGGATGTGGTACTCACAGTTTTCCCTGAACTCAATGCTGGCCGGCAGTGTGAGCTCTGGGCCGTCCTGCGACCTGCGGGGAAAGAAGTGTTGCTCGATGAACCAGTTAAGATAGGACAGATTGACACCACTGTCTACAGACGCCCACCGCTCCAGAGACCCCGCTCCGGTCCTGCCGTACAACATCCTGTCACAGACGTCAGACTGTGCTGTGCGTGTGTGTGTGCGTGTGCGTGCAGTGTGTGTGCGTTCTCGTCTCCACTGCATTATTGATGACGCGACTGAAGCCAGGTGAGCGGCGGCTCAGGTGTCTCGGGTTCAGACAGAGAGACAGGCTTGGGTTACACACACACACACACACACACACACACACACACACACACACACACACACACACACACACACACACACACACACACACACACACACACACACACACACACACACACACACACACACACACACACACACACACACACACACACACACACACACACACACAACGAAACTTCCTGTTACTGAACATATTGAGGATGGGTTCTGCGCGACTGCGGAGGAAAATCAGCAGAATTCTGAAGGCATTTAAAGCATCATCACAACAAAATCACCCAAAAAAAGGGCAATGGCCTTATTTTGCATAATTTAACATTAGAATAATAATGAATTATGCAAAAAGAACATTTATTAAAGTAATAAGAATAACAAAATAATGTGTATTAATAAAACAATATTTTAATTTGATAAATTCTACCATTAATATAATAATAGTAATAATGGTTATTATAAATATTACTTTCTTTGTATAATTCATAGTTAATTTCAAAATTATTTGAATTATTTCCTCTCTATTATGGAAAATAATGCACTTACACAAAAAGATGATATTATTTTCATCTAAATATTTCAGAAAAAAATACTTGTAAGTGATCATAAGGACGTGGTAGTAATTTGCTAAAATTTGCAATGTTTTTTTTTATAATTAGGATACAACATTTACCATATATTTGACACAAAGGACAAAAAAAAATCTTATTTATTTTGGTCTGTTAGCAAATTACCAATTTCATTTTAACTTCTAAAACAACCTATGGACAATTTTTGGAAAAGGGGGATTATTGAGTGTGGAGCATAACCTTACCCAGTCTTCACAAATCTGAAATAATAATATAAATAATAATAATATATTTTTCAAAATCATTAGGCTATTAGATAACTAGCTAAGCTAGGCTAGTGTGGTGAACTATCAAGCTTTAATAACATGCCCACTGTGGGTGATGTGACCAAAATCTTATAAGCAACCCACAGCAAAACAAACACTCTTTTTAGTACCATCAATCATATCATACTTATATATGATATTTGGTCATTCATCCATGTTTCTTAATGGCTTCTGCGAGACAGCAGGATGCTTGAAATTAGAGCCCGACCGATATATCGGCGGGCCGATATTATCGGCCGATTTTAGGCATTTTCTTAACTATCGGTATCGGCATTTATAATGGCCGATAAATGAATATTTTAAAAAATGCGGGTACGGTGATTCATGTAAGGGGTGCGCTGCCAATAAAGCACCTAAAAGCTGTCACAAGAACTGGCAAAAATAATGATTATGAATACAACAAATATAGCAAGGAGACATTTTAATTGTTTATTAATAAACAAGTGTTTTCAGTCAGTGTCAGCCAAAGATGAAGTTGACCATGCTGACTCGCGATCTTCAGTGAGCGCGCGCCAGAGAGAAATGCACATTTCATACGATTACATGAGTCTGTCTGTCGAATTGTTCTGTTTAAAAGTAGACATTTCAATATAGATATATTTCAATTCTCAGGTCTATACGCTGAGTTTCGGTTCATGAGACGAGCTCCAGTTCACCCGCAGGCGCCTCCGTGTCGAGATTATCTATCGTCTGCTAAATTTACTTCTTATAAATTAAATCCAGGCAAATGGCTGATGAAACATTGATTAAAATTAAGATACAATTAATACAAAACGAAATTCACTTTGAAACGAAAGGTTTTGTGCTTTCTGTTTGATGTCTATGTGAAAGTTTCAAAGCATTAGTGCCGCTTTCAGAGCGCTCACGTCCGTAGTGCTGAACTGTAGCGTCTGTAACATTGTTTTTTCCTCATAAATGCAAACACGAAAAATAAAATAAAATAAAATAAAATGAATATTTTATGTAGCCTGTGGAGACTGAGAGCCAACCCTTCTTCATCCGGTGGGTAGTAGCCTACTTGTGATTTGCGCAGTGTAATTCACAGAATTGATTTCTCTGCTACAAGCCTCTGTCACGTATTGTGTGAGCTTGTGACTATTGCAAGCGCGCAGCTGAGAAGTCCTGATTATATTGTCTGCTATATTTAGGCCTTCTTCTTATTTATTAAGGCAATTGGTTGATGAAACATTGATTAAAATGCGTGGCGCGAGCGATCTCCGACAGTAAACTGATTCTGCTTTGTCTCGGGTAAACAGCTGTTGCGACGCGAGCAGTAACGGCCGCGTCCGGTGTAGACACAGTGTTAAAGCTCATTCTGCCTGATAACGCTACGTTACAACATCAAGCAATATTCCAAAAATGTATATAATTATAACACTTTATATAGGGCCATTTTGCATTAAGAGTAGCCTAGTTTCACGTTTAGTACATTTTGCTTACTAATTATTTAAAATAGTATAAAAGTACTGTACATATGTAATTAAAAACGTTTTCATTATGATATTATTCATTTTACTTTAGTAAAAAGATCTGAGTTCTTCCTCCACTGGTAGAGATTAGAGGAATTAAGAGTAAAAATAGAAGATAATAAGGTTTTGTCAGTGACACTTTTTATATATTTATTGATATTCATGAAGTTATGACTAAATTAAAAGACAAAGTCGTTAGTGAAGATTATGCAACAGTATTTAGAATATAATATAATATAATATGACATGCAATGCAAACTAGTTTGGTTACAGCTCAGCTGTATAATTCTCATTCTATCATTCCCCCTGCCTCCATTGCATATCTGTGGCACACAAGTGTTTGATTACCACATTTGAGTGATCATTGCAAAACGTGTTTATAAAATATATTTATTCTGTTTATAGCTACTGTGTAAAGTACCCATCAAAAGTTTGTACACACCAATTGGAAAGTGTCCAAACTTTTGACTGGTATACTGTACTATAATACACATAAATAATATTGCTACTGTATTATAATATACACATAAATAATATCGGCCGATATATCGGTATCGGGCTTTTTTTACTCCCTAATATCGGTATCGGCATCGGCCCCCAAAAATCCATATCGGTCGGGCTCTACTTGAAATGTTCACTTTCGCTCTGTTTCACACTGACATGACGTGCGCGACTCTGCATCAGCGTGAAAATAATGCATTGCAACTTAAATAGTTAAATTAGATGATAAGAATTTTTTTTTTTTGAGACCTTTGAATTTTTCAGATTATTTTGCGGCCAAGTTCTTCTTACCTTCCGTCGTGTTTGTTAAAGTCCTGCTGTTCTCCTCTGATCATGGGCTTCACCAGGCCTCTCTCACTGCCGTTTCCTGGACGCTCCATCTCCAACTTCCCTGAACTCTGAAACAACCAAACATCCCATAAAAGATGCATCACACAAACACAAACACATGCGTATAGATCAAAATGAAGCAGGCAGATGTGACACCTTGCTTGTAGGGAGAGCAGAGCCACTATGAATGTCCCCGTGAAGGTCAAAGGTCGTCTCTGCGACACTTCTGGGATAGAGAAAGACAGACACACAAAGGAGTTAAAAGGAAATCATTTCAACAGATGTCATGAAAGTAAACACTGTCCGTGGCCAAACAAACAGACCTGCACACGCTCTAAAACACACAATTACATTAAACCTGAGCCGAATGGAAAGTCAAACAACAGCAGCGGCCCACAGCCTGACGAACACCCGGACACATGAGAGTGTGTGTGAGCCCTGAAGACCATCAATAACAAGCAGCGGCCCACCGCCTCACGAACACCCGGACACACGAGAGTGTGTGTGAGCCCTGAAGACAATCAATAACAAGCAGCGGCCCACAGCCTCACGAGAGTGTGTGTGAGCCCTGAAGACAATCAATAACAAGCAGCGGCCCACCGCCTCACGAACACCCGGACACACGAGAGTGTGTGTGAGCCCTGAAGACAATCAATAACAAGCAGCGGCCCACCGGCTCACGAACACCCGGACACACGAGAGTGTGTGTGAGCCCTGAAGACAATCAATAACAAGCAGCGGCCCACCGGCTCACGAACACCCGGACACACGAGAGTGTGTGTGAGCCCTGAAGACAATCAATAACAAGCAGCGGCCCACCGCCTCACGAACACCCGGACACACGAGAGTGTGTGTGAGCCCTGAAGACAATCAATAACAAGCAGCGGCCCACAGCCTCACGAACACCCGGACACACGAGAGTGTGTGTGAGCCCTGAAGACAATCAATAACAAGCAGCGGCCCACAGCCTCACGAACACCCGGACACACGAGAGTGTGTGTGAGCCCTGAAGACAATCAATAACAAGCAGCGGCCCACAGCCTGACGAACACCCGGACACACGAGAGTGTGTGTGAGCCCTGAAGACAATCAATAACACGCCAACATTCTTACCAGGCTAAATGAATGAGCAGGAATCCCACAGACTAACGATACACCCACACAGTGTTTGAACGAAAATTATACAAAACGAAAAGTACCGTAAAAACAAGATTACAAGGCAGCAAACTGCTCCTGTCAGTCACACAACAGCTGTCAAACATCTGTATCCAGCATATCCAGCATCATCTGCACTGCAGCACTTCACAAAGATAACCATGTGCTAATGTCCATTTCTGATAATCCAGAGAATTATATATTTTACAAATTAAAGGTACAGTACTTTATTGGGAACTTGGTGGATGCAAACCAAAAGATATGATTATTCTGATAATATATTAAGCCTGGCATCAGTGTGAAAACAGCTGCACATTATGTAACGCCAACCAGTGCAAGTAATATATTAAAATGATAGTTCTCATTCAGATCTCTGATAGTTGAGAGCAGAACTGATTTTGATCAGAAATTGATCTACTGCTGTATTAATAGTAAAGCAAAAATGTTCAAAGACAACCTAAAGTTGCAATGCTGTTTACAAGACACAACATGAAGCAGATTTACAAAACGAGATTTTTTTAAAAGAAACTAATACTTTTAATCAGCAAGGATGCATTGAATTGATCAAAAGTGACAGTAAAGAAATGTCAGAAAAGATTTATTTTTCAAATAAATGCTCTTCTTTCGACTGTTTTCAACATTGATCATCATATTATACTGATTTCTGAAGGATCATGTGACACTGACGACTGAAGGAATGATGTTGAAAATTCAGCTTTGATCACAGGAAACAATTACATTTTAAAATGTTTACAAATTTCTTAAATTGTTATTTAAATGTTTATTTTAAACTAACAAAACTTGACAATATTGTTTTTACTGTATTTTTGGTTAATTAAATACAGAACTAGTGAGCACAAGAGTCTATCAAAAACCAAACCTTACCATCCCCGAAAATGTATTTGCATTAAACTGCAGTATGATTAGATAATCAGAAAGGACTGAGCTGATGTAATCCAGCAGAACATCAGCACATCCGATTAGAGATTTCTGCTTGCTGACACAAACACGTTTGCGAAGCGATGACGTGTTTTCACATCAAACTAATGCAGGAAATCAACCTAATTGAAAATACGAATGAATGGCCTGAAACGACCACAGATTTACTTACAGCGCATTCTCATGGAATCGACACTAACAGCTCAAAACACAAACTTACTTCGTAGATTTGCGGGGGAAAAAACTCAGTAAGTCAACATACGAAACAGGAATTACAACACGGGTATTAGCTCACATGTTCTAACACACAGTCATAAGCTAATAATAAACTATTTCTAATGAGGTGGGCTGGGAAAATTAGTGTGTTATGCAATTAATGTATAATCTTTTTTCCCATTTCTTGAGGCTGCATTTGAATTCACAAGAATTCATATATAATTATTAGTGCTGTCAAATCGATTAATCGGGGTTAATTGCATCTAACATAAGTTATATATATATAATATGTGTGTTTATATATTTTTATTTATTTATATACATTACATATGTGTGTGTGTTTGTGTCTGTATATACAGTATATGTATACACATTTATAGGTGTGTGCAGTACATGTATAAATATGTGTGTGTGTATGTATGAATAAACCGTATACGGACATTTAAATAATATATAAATATAATAATATATATACACACGCATATATATTATGTAAACAAAAACATATGTTAGACATGATTAATCGATTTGACAGGACTAATAATTATATACAGGTATAAAAAGCCTTGGTAGGGGTATTTTTTATAAAATGAAATTAACTATATATATATATATATCTCAATAACTAAATATGTTGTAGTCGATTGTGAGATTTTTGTTTTTCTACACATTTTGCATAGTAAAATAAAACCTTTAGCTGTAGTTTGCCTTTTTTGCCAAATCACTTTGTCATATATAAAATGTTTTGTTCTTTCCTCATTTAAAAAATGTAAAAATAATAATAATAATAAAATATGTTCCTCATATTGTGATGGTTTAACTTGTAGGATAATTAAAAAAAATATCCCCTCAGGACATCACTTTTGATCGAGTAGGTTTTATTTAACTAATACACAAGTATATATATATATATCAATATCACTATATATAGATCGTGAATCTTTAGATACAAGAATGAAAAAACAATGTCAAATAATCACTAAAGTTAGTTTCAAAAGAAACTTTTGAGTTTAAGAGATAAAAGAACGCTAATATTTAAACTAGCATTTGTTATTAGATAATACCAAAACTGTAAAAAAACACAAAAAAAACATTCCAAGTAAAGCCATCTTATAGTTAAATCAAAGTTTGTGAGTAATAAACAATACAACAAATCTTCAAGGTCACCTGATCACTCAAGTATACAACGCGTGTAAAACATGATGTACTCACCAGGACAGCTCTCCAGTCCTCTCTTCCCCGTGTTTTACAGTCAAGTGTGTGTGTGTGTGTGTGTGTGTGTGTGAGCGTCACTACTCTCCGCCCTGTCTCAAACACACTTCGCCAGCGTTTCTCTCTGAAATGACACTGGGACACACCCCTCTCCAACCCACGCGGATCAGATTATAGAGTCTCTCTCCGCCTGTGTCCGACACACTCTTCTGCTCCCCCTCTCCCGGTCACTCCTCCTGACGCTTTACAACATTTCTCACAGTAAAAGCTGCACTTAACACTGGAAATCTGAGAGGACAGTCACTCCAGAAGACACCATGAAACTCCTGTTGCCATGGCAGCAGAGCATCCCATAACACAACGCGCACTGCTCATTCAGAGTGACGGCAGACACAGATATAAACGTTATAAACAGAGAACAAACAAACGAGAGTGTGCAAGTAAGACACTTCACCATCTAAACACTGCCATCTAATGGCTCCACAAGTGCAAACCATGTCAACTTTAACAAAAACAGTCATAATATAAAGGTGCTTTCATTATATAAAGAAAAACATTCCCTGTTTTTCCTAACTCTATTTTGTGGCTCTTTTATTTTTTAATGAGTAGCTTGTTTGTAGTTTAACTACTTTAAATAAGTAGCCAAGCAAGCAAAGAAGCTTCCCCAGCGCTGTCTAAAGTTACACAAACAACAGACGGTTCATTGTGCAATACAGCCACAGCTGCTCAACATAAGACCCGTCATCTATCGTCAAAACATTTCAAATATATTAACGCCTAGTAATATATTAAAAGTTGGATATATAGTACATACATGCTCTATGCATACAGTATACACTCTCTCTCTCTTTATATATATATATATATATAGCATTATCATCAGAACTATATTATCACTCAGCTCTAATCTCTTAAATGTAATGAAGTCCTGAAGATGAAGAAAATGATTCAGGCTCACCCTGACTTGTGTCTTCCCTTCATCATGAGCCCTGGGTCTCTCTTGGACATGCTGTGGTCGTAGCTCGGGTCAACGAATTTGAAAACGTGAGTGGCGCCGAACTGGACGGTCACACCGCTGCGCAGAACCGTAGTGTCCGAGATCCGCTGTCCATCTACAAACGTCTCCGCGTCCACACTGACAGGGGTCACGGTCACCAGCCCGTCTGCGTGCATCAGGTCACAGTGGTGAGGCATGATCCCAGGCCCGGCCAGCTGCATTGTGGGAAATCAGGGAAGTTTTATGTCTACGTATGCGTCTTCAAACGTTTCTCCCCGTCGCAGCTCCAAAGTTGCCAAGTGTTTTCCTTACCTGGATGTTTCCCTCTTCGCTCCGCTCAGATCCGACTTCAGTGACGCTGTGCTGGAGTCGGTAGAGTTTGGGTTTATCCCTGGAGTCGGACCCGTCTGCAGACACACACACACACACACATTTACGCTTTCTGCATTTTACTCAATTGAAAACACAAGCAAGCGCACGTTGGCACAACCCATTAGTCACTTCTATGCTTAAGGCCATGTTAAAGATATGCGACACGACACGTTTCTAAATCCGTCTAGTCGATGGGTTAACTAAACTCCTGTATAATTAGGCTGAATGTAAAGACGCGACTCCCCCGAGAGGCTGTTCCAGGGTTGTACAGTACGCTCATTAAAGCACTGCCTCTAAAAATACACTACTGTACAAAAGTTTGAGGATTTTTAAAAAACAAATTAATGCTTTTATTCAGCAAGAACACATTAAATGGATAAAAAGTGACTGTAAATTATAAATCTATTTACTGTTACAAGAAAAAAAAGAGTCTATTCTGTCTATTCATCAAAGAATCCTGAACAAATGTGTCAGTTTCCACAAAAATATTAAGCCGGACAACTGTTCTCAACATTGATAGTAGTATTAAATGTTCCTTGAGCAGTAAATCAGCATATTAGAATGATTTCTGAAGGATCATGTGACACTGAAGACTGGAGGAATGCTGGGAACTCAGATTTGCATTACAGGAATAAATTGCATTTTAAAGTATATTAAAATAGAAACCAGTTAATGTAATAATATTTCACAATATTATTGTTTTTACTGTATTTTTGATCAAATAAATGTAGCCGTGAAAAAACAGCAAACTTTTGATTGGTACTGTATATAAATGCGGACCTCAATAAACAACTAGCTGGTTCTTGATTGACAGGTCAACCCTCGTGACACATCCTTACTAATAATTGTCAAGTACATTTTATGAATACCATGCAAAAACAATTACATTATTGATCTGAAATTGGAACTTGATCACAATTTTTAGATTTTTGCTAAGAAACAAAGTACTTTCACAGGAAATAAATATAGCGCCCTAACCCCAGCGCTATACAAATAAATTTGAATTGAATTGAATTGAATTGAAATCAGGTGTTATAAATGATGATGGAATGGATATGGTTCTATTTTAAATCTTAGATTAGTGAGATGATTGGCAATTAGGAGTTATAAGCAAAATGCAAAGCACAAACAGTAAAAGAAGGAAGTAAGATTTAAAAACATCATGTGTTTTTAAAAGCCTATAACCTGACTTTATTCTTTTTTTTTCCTTTATAACATGCACAGATAAATCGTGCACAATAAAACCAGGAACATACATCAAAAATACATTAGACAGGGTCATGTTGGCTCCTAGGCAAGGATCTCCAACCATGAATACATGGTAAAAATAGATATCTTGTACACACTAACACTTTTTGGTTTGAAAACGCATCTTTTTCTCTCCGTTTTGGCCTTCCATCCACACTGATGCAATATTTTTGTTAGGGCTGGGACAATAAATTGATGCATCGCGATTCGTGGCTCGATTCCAATTTTCTCCGAATGCATCGTGCTTCTCTCTCGAATCGATTCTGAGCTGAGTTTTTAACAGCAGATGGCGCTCTAGGCTAGCTTTTACCCGTATACTCGAATCTCACGAAGAAGAGCTCATGCTTTCGGCTGCGTCAGAGAATGTACTTTAATGACGCGAGATTAATGTAAACAGCCACTGCAATCATCCTTGTAATTCGCTTTAACCTTTTCAAGCTGAATGATTATTTTATAGAAGTGGTGTGTGTAAGGCATTGGAAGCCAGCAGATTACGGCTGTTTCTAGAGCATGCAGTGCGATCTGCTGTTAAAACTGAGCTCGGAATCGTTTCGAGAGAGAATCACCATGCATTCGGAAAAAATCGGAATTGACCCTGAATCATTTCTCGATTCACGATGCAGATTTATTGTCCAAGCCCTAGTTTTTGTCCTGTGAAAACTGAGCTTTTTGTGGATAAATCTGAAAATTGTGTTTTCGCAAAAACGGAGTGTGAAAACGGAGGTATTTGAAAACGATGAGGCATGTGACGCACATTAAACCGAAAAGTATGTATGTTTATACTGGTATTGTGCCCGTTATGTGCTATTCACTTTCACACTTTTGCTAAAGATATGTTACTTTGTAAACTCTTCATAATCACAGTACTTCCAGGATGCCAGAAAATGTACTCACAATTGCAGTCCTGCGGCAAAACATGAGAGCAGTTGTGTTTCAGACCAAACATATCATGGTGACTGCGTGTGAACCGGATGCATCAGTGAATGGGGAGATATTTAGCTAAATAAAATGAGAACTTTGCTCCGTCTGTATCATCTCAGTGAGCTTTTATGAGCTTTTACGCATGCGATCTAAGTGTGGATGAGAAACTTTTGGAAAACGCTTGAAATGCTAGTGTGGACGGAGAGAGTTTTGAAATGAAAATGCAGTTTCCAAATGTATCCAGATTAACGTTGACAGCCTCAGCAATTATTTAAGAGTCTGAGAGAGCAAAGGTGGGAGCTTTCTACCAATACAAGGAACATTGTGATATTAAACTAAATGCTTTACCAGAAAATACCACATCCATCTTCTCTAGTGCCAACAATCAGCCCAAATAACTGCACAGGTTTCTCTTGCAGAGTGTGTGTGAGAGGCAGAGCTAGGGGAGGTGGAGGTGCGGGTTTGTGTTACCTTCATGGTGGCGGTAGTAGTAGGCATAGTGACTCCCTCGCCCTAGGATGGGACACATGCACAGGAGCCAGGAGCAGACAGAACGGCGGGACACACGCCAGCAACGCGCCAAAGAGAGAGACAGAGAGAGGGAAAGCCAAGGAGCACCAAACGCAGCAAGAAAGAGAAAAAGCGCCATAAGCAAGTGGTCAGTCTGTCAGCGACACAAACTCAAGAGATGAGTAAATATGTCAATCAATTTCCAAGCCCCAAAATTTGTTTCCAGAACCCTCATGACCACTTCTAGACGGTATCTACACCAGAATTTGGGTGATGACCAGCACAGCTACTCCAGCCATCTCCCATATATATATATATAGATATATACATATATATAGATATAGATATATATATAGCCCATGTAAAATAAAATGATGGCAATGTATTCATGTTTTAATGCTTTCATTGCAGGCAGCCTTGAGTTTTTGCAATCGCAATGAGGAATCAGTCGAGTCCAGAGTAGAGACGGTGTCATTACCCATCAGGAGAGTTTCTGCTCAACTCTTTGCAGTTAAAAAGCATTGGTTATAAACTCAGTGAGAGGGTTAGTTGTGGGCCATAGCAGGGAACAGGATGCAAGCAGCAGTTAGACTGAGAGACAGCATTAGTGAGGTTTAGGTCTAGATGATGCGAATTTCCAACTCTACTCAACTGAAACTAAGGTGTATTTTAAAGGTTCTCCAGAGACTGAACTCAATTGTTGGCCACAGCTCTACTCATGCGTGAATGTCAGTGGGCAATTGGTGGGCACTCTTCATAGCTGTCACATCAGTGCAACTGAAACTCTAAGCACTACGAACAGCTCATCTACCATTCTATGACACATAAAAGCCTCTGTTTTTACTCTAATTTTCCTTGTAAGTGGATGTGATGTCGTTGTGTATGTTTGTATGTCACCTGGGCTCAGTTCAACCAGGTAGGGCAGTTTCTCAGGAGGAATGGATCCCTGCTGCCCCATCCTGGTGTCCGGCTTACGTCCTTTCCTTGGAACGTAGTCTGGAGGACGCTTTTTCAGCTGGAATACTAAGGCCTCTGTAAAATGGACAATTTTGATAAAATAACACATTAAAGTCAACAGGGGGTGGTATAAGCTGGTGTAAATGAGAGGCTTTTTATAATCTAACTCCTTTAAATGCAATTTTAGCAATTTAAGCATGCAAGAATGCATAACTTACATAGTGCATCTACATGCCAATATTTGTCAGAAAATGACAGCAGAATAAGAAAAGCTGTGCTTTGCTGACCTTTATCACTGGTCCAGTCTCTGAGGATCTGCAGAGGGCAATCGGTGTCATCCAGGATGGTCTCCTTTACTTGTTTATCATTTACATGAATCACCTGCACAAAGTGAACATGCACACACTTTAAGGGCCAAATTTACTAAACAGGGCAAATTAGCATGAGAGCGCAATCCCATAGAAGCACAGACGGGAGAGAAAAGTTCTGCGTGTGATCTACTGACGACACACACATTAAAGAACACAGACGTATCCAGGTAATTTACATAATGACCAACGCAATCTACAAAGAGCAGCGCAAATTAGCATCTGGTTTAAGACATGCTTTTTTAGGGAGGTAAATAATGGTGCAAATACCCGTAAAACGACTAGCGCAAACCTTAGTAAATCATTTAAATACTCTCCTCCCATAAATTTTTTTGCACTTTCCCACTGCGTCTCTTTAGTAAATCCTGACTGTAGTTTTTTAATACCAAAAGGGGGTTTGCTCCGGTGCATGCTGTTTGTAAATCTGGCCCTAAGAGTTTAAAAATACAATTTTGTTGCCCAGAGAACTATTAAAGTTTGACTTATTTGGCAAAGCTCAGTAATATTTCAGTTTGCACTCCAGGCAGGCAGCAAACACCTGTTTTAGTGACAGATACACACTCCCTGCCACGATTTAACAGCAGCTTTATGGACAAGCCGTGTGTGTAATTAAAATTGGCCAGAGTGATGGGATAAGATATCACGATAGCACACTTCTCTCAATGTGATTGGCTGAAAAGAGCTGTGACCAAGGGCGCGGACAGCCCAAGGTCGTATCAGCGATGTTCATCATGCGTTGACAGCAGAGATTAGACCGGCCACTTCAAGCTCTTCCTGCTCTCCTCCTCTACACGTCCTCCTCATCCACGTATACATCTCTCTCTCGCACCACAGCACTACACATGTGCAGCCGGCCACTTCAGAACTGCACAATACAATTACTCTCAGCTGAAGCAGATGCCAGCTCCTGGCTTTAATCTAGACCATCAATCATGCAGTGGCCTGATGAAATATGCTGGATTTGATCACTGGAAGAGGAGGGGATCCATCGAGAGACGGACATGTTGAATATGATTAATAACTCAGACTCGCATGCTATGTGCAACCACAGCATTATGAAGAAAGTCCAAAGATTTCAACAAAAGGTCCATCATTAATAAAATTCTACAAATGCATTACATGTTCATTAACTGCATTTATAACTCTCAGCTGTTTTATTAGGAATTGGTATTTATTTATTAAACATTTATTAATAAATAGTTGATTTAATTAATTTATCAAAATAGGGATGTTTATTATTTTATTATTAATTCTAAACATATTTTTACTTAATCAAATTAGGCAGTATTGTGGCTCTTGTTTTCCCATCCTCGGATTTCAGCGCTTTTATAACGATAATAAAGACTTTTTTGCACCATTTAAGATATTTAAAACTTGACCTTAAATTTGATACAACTGAAACAGACTTTTAAGGACCTGCAGGGACCATGTAAATACATAAACACATAAATACAAGTGAATTTAGGCATCACAACATTATAACAGTATAGTATGAAAAATGCATATACATTTTGAGATTTGTTAAAGATTACATTAAACAGTGTTATTTACATTCATACATTTAGCAGATGCTTTTATTCCAAGCGATTTACAAAAGAACAAAACATTTAACAATATTGTTTCATAATATACAATACAAAGTCTGTTAGTTATTATTAGTGTTCTTAAAGATTAACTAAGTGAGTACTAGATGACAGCAAAGGTAATGTAAATGTAAAAATAGGGAGAAATGAGCACACGTAAATTAATATCCAACATATACTCTGACTGCTACTGATTAAATCGTTCAATTTATAATACTAGCAGGATAACAATAAAATACCAACATATTGTGCATCCCTCCATTCTACCATATTAAATCGATCCTGCAGATTTTTAAAACACTGTCAGACGACGCTGCACCATTTATCATAGCGAAGTACAACTCTCTGAGAGCGAGCACGGTGAACCCTCACCTGTGCGATGCAGTAATCTCTGGGGTTTTCCTTCTCCAGACCGTATTTCTCCAGAGCCTCGGCCACAGCGAAGTCAGCCATATCAGTAGTTGAGAGCAGAATGGTCTTGTAGGGAATGTTGGGCTTCAGACTATCGGCGTAGATCCTCAGAGTCCCTCCTAAAGGAGAGAGATGGTGTCCAAGAGAATTAAGAGCTAGTAGTGTAGATTAGCGGTACATTGGCGAGGCCAATTAATCAGATGATACTTGGCTTTTCCAGATTATCAGAATTGGCTGATAATCATGCATATTAACCTCGAGTCGGCTCCAAAGGCAGACCGATATATCGGCATGGCCGATTACTAGGCCGATACTCTGCATTTGCATCAGTTTAAAAACCTGCTGACAGCACAGTCAATGTACGATTTAAAGCTGATTTACACTAACAGAATTAGCTGAAACTTTGCTCCTAAAACACCCTCCTATATTCTGATTAATCATTTTGGTTGTGCCCAATGTAGGTTGTAGCAGGATATTATTAGTTTCGCAGCACACACAGTGTGAGAACTCAAACATCCCCAACACTGGGATCTAAACCCCACCATGTGCCTCGAACCATTTCACACAGTGCTTAACTCTCGCCGGACGGGGGATGTGATGACTAACTGGGAGACTTTATGTGTGTCACACTGAGGATTTGCCTCTGGTCTAAACCCTCGGTAGCAGACATACGTTATTATCCTGATTACATAAGCTCGGAAAATCTAAATATTCATGTCTGCCAGAACAGAAAGGCTATTTTTGGTGTCGGTGTAAACAGAGCTAGAATATAACGCTTTTATGTTGAGGCCTGAAACGGTTTCCTAATTGAAAGTAGGTGGTTCTTTGGCAAAAGGTCCCAACAAGTGTAATGGACCTGCCAGGGTTCTGGTTTACTGCTCTCATTATAAAATAAAATTACAGTTTACGGTATCACATGGAGACATACTGCTGACATCACAGCTCATTTGCATGAAAGACAAACAGAAAGGACTTTTTTTTTTAGAAATCACCAAATGATTTCTAGATCCGCATATAGACCTTATGCGCAAGAGAAACGAGCGTACAGCCATCTTTAGAAATTTGTCTTAAAACTTCTGTTTTTGCAGTAGCTCTGTATATTTCTATGGCATCGATGTCGAAGACTAATTAGCTGATGAAGAGGATTTACTTATTGCAGAGTTAACAAAAGTTAGCATGAGCATTGTAATGTTGGAAGCGGATGAAATAACAAATGTCAGCAGACCGGGAAGATTTTAAAACGAGCGGTTCGTTCATAAAGCAGCGAAAACAAACTCAATGTATTACTGAGAGGTGGCAGCACAAAATCTGTGGGAATGAATAAAACTATGTGCAAATTCAACAGCGTGTGGCTGTCGGAGGGGTCACGAGAGAGCGAGAGAGCGCAGCTGGTACAGCGCATCTATTCTGCAGGAAATTAGCGATATTTCAGTATCAATATGTATCGAAAAATAAATATTTTCACAACACTACATTGCACTTAGTTTATGATTTCAGAAGCCTTTTTAAAAGAGTACAATTGAAAAATCTATCCACAAGTTTCGGAGTAGCAGTTCAAGATTTTTTTGTGTCACGTCCCTCATGTGTATTTCCCTCATATTAAATATAAAATGCATGTGTTGTATTTTTCTAATGTCTGGACTCCTTTATTAATGGAGTATGATATATAAACAGAAGTTTCAATAGCCTATATTAAATGCATTTTCTTAGAATTTATATTTCAGGTTTTGACTGCAAATGTCACGTCCATAACGCTGGAATTGCCCAATTTTAAATAATTTATTCTCAAGTAGTTTTGTGGTGTAGGTCTACGTATCTTATAATGCTAACTTCATATAATACTAATATGGTAGCTATATTGGATCTGGACGGGAAGGATAACTCTGGGAGTTGGAAGGGGTGTGTCGTGATTCTGCCGTCCCTCACCGCGACACAGGTTCGTGGATCTGACTGAGTATCGCGATCTCGGTTTTATATCGTGTATCGTTACAGCCCTATTTAACATGATTCTTTTTTATTATTATTTAGAAAAAACAAGGGTCTCTGTTTAAGAAAGAGCCGGCCCGCAGCTGCAGGTTCCAGAGCACCGCAGCGCATATCTTCAAGATTAGCCTAACCCAACGTCCAGTTTAACTGCCACACGTTGATCTTCTTGTAATAAAGAACTCATCGTGGAAAAACACGCTGTATTTTTGTATTTTCGTTGCATTTTTAATTGATAAAAAGTTAAATAAAATAAATAATACATTTGAATATAAATATTAATGATTAATCGATAGTGGAATGAATGAATGAGTGTCACGTCTCGCTTGTTTACTTCGAACCGGAAGACGCGCCCACTTTTGACGCAAGGCCTCATGGGACATAGGAAACTTGTGGATATATTATACATTCAACCTAGAGGTGAGCGATATATCGTTTAGACGATAATATCCAAATTGTTGTCTGGACGATATGCAAAATTGGGATATCGAATATTTCATAATTTGTACAATCCGACGCCCCAAACATGAAAAGAGCTGAAGGAAGTTAAAGAGAAAACAAATAACGCACACTATAACCTTCTAAACAATTATATGTAGCGAGTTTAATACTGTAGGGGTTTGTTTGACTGTATTTTATTTTTTGCACAAAATCACGATCGTTCCTCAATTGCACGAGAGTAAGCTGCTAAAGTTACTAATTTGCAATATACAACTACGAAGTTCTTACCTGTGTGTTATGACGTTTAGGTTGAAGCAACAATCCAAAATCGTAAAGAGAAGGCAAAATATGCGTTGTTTGTGGAAAAAATTATCTTAAGTTAAAAAGTTTTTCTTAAATGTCTGTGGCGTCCTCGAGTGGCGAGCTTCGTGATTGCATCATTAGAAAATTGCGTTGTATGAGTCCAAAAGATGGAATACATTTTCCCAAGAGATCGGTTCCGTACGCATTACAAACCGAACCATTCCGGTGGTTGGACCATTTTTCCTGCCGAACAAAATCCGCGCTGGAGCGAACCATAGATATCTATGGAGCGAACACCACAATGTTGCGCAACATCAACTGGCAAATGTAATGAAAGCGGAACGAAACTCATTATTTTGTGCTTTACGGACCATTTATCATTTCGGACAAATATCAGTGCAGCGCGATCTGATCTTGAAGCAACACCGTTACTACATAAGAGATCCAGTAAACAAAGCATTTGAATTCGCCATTTAAGTAATAACATCGCTACGAGATCTAGTGAGAAGCGTTACAATTTCTCTATTATTAACGGATCAAGCAGCGCTCATGTGGAAACCAGGAGAAACATTGTTCCATGAATGAACTAGTTATAGGTTATAAGTCCACAGATCATTCACCACGGATTTAATGTAGTAACACTAACTTGTAACCATGGAAGTTTGGCAGAAATATTAAAATGCTTTCAAGTACGTCACATCTTTTTCCAGCACTACAAAACTCAAATGTTATATGTTATTTAAATTTTATTTTTAATGTGATGACCAAAACATTATTTGTTCATCCTTCAAAGATTACCCCCATTTATAAAACTAAAAGTTTCAAGATGTAGGAAAACTCAATTATTTAAAAATAATTTTTCTATTAATAAATAGGAAATTTCTATGGCATTTCTTTATTTTTGCTGTATCGAAAACGTTCCGAACCGTGACACCACTGTATCGTATCAAAACAAACCGTGAATTTTGTGAACCGTTACACCCCTGTTAAAAATATAAAAGAACAATAAAGACTTTGAATAATAAATGACTATTGAATAATATGTTGTTATTTTAAAAAGTTTAGGAGTCTTTAAATCAATAATGTCTCATATCTTTATGTACTAGTAATTCTATACAATAATAGGTCAAATGCAGCAAGTCAAAAGACCAACTGGACCTCCTTTACCAGTTTGCACACATTTCTTTGAAGGATTGCAAAAATATCGTCTGAATATCGATATCGAGATATTAATTTTTGTCAATATCTCCCACCCCTAATTCAACCCGCAAAAATGGCTAGAAGGAGTGTTGTGTTCCAAGAAAAACAAGAAGTTCTGGAAAAAATGCTTTTGTAGCTTGTAGTTTCAATAATTGGTCGCAAGACTTCCATAAGCAAATAAGCTCGATCATGACTGTCTAGCCTCTTCGCATGCAAAATGTTTAACAATGGATTCTACTGAATAATCTGCTATGTGAATACAGGAGGTGATCTGTCACTGTAGAAAATGTTTACGTAGTAGTGCCGTACAAACCCGAGTCTGGTCGCCCGTCTGCGCTGCGGAACTCCTGCATCCGCTTCTCCAGCTTCTGCTGCCGTCTCCTCTTCATCACCACCTCGGGGTTAGAAATAGTCCGAGTAAAACTGGTCTCTGGCATGTCTTTATACACCTCAGCAGCCAACCTGGAGTCTCTATCAGGAAGAAGGTTAAAGAAATTAGCTATCCACTACAAATCCACAGAAAGAGAAACCAAACATGTTCTTTCGTGACTGCTTAGGACAAGTGAAACAAAAAAAGCTGAGTGGATTTGGTTTTAAGATGCTCTTATACGATTGACCCACAAACTGAGTCTTACTAAAATCCCTCTAAAAGGACTATTGCCTTTATGTGCCCGTCTATCATACAAGGCAAATCCCAGTCCTCACCCATCCTCACGGTTCAGCGTGTGATCGTCTCCATCTGGGACTCTAGAAAAGGCCTCCTTCTCCCTCTTCTTCTCTTTCTTCTTCTCTTTCTTGGACAGTGTTCTTTTGAAGTTCTGGATCACTCCCTCCTTCTCCTTCTCTGGGCCGTTTGTCAGTGCTCTCTGGTGGAGGGATGGAGAGGAAGAATAAAGAGAAAGAACTGCAGTGGGATATCAAGTAGAGTAGGTTATGGATAGACCCACATGTACTCTATTAGGAATAGTAGAATTAATCCAAAAAATTCTTAGCATTCTCTTTCATGTTTATTTGTTCTTCCCTTTTTGGAACTATATTCTGAATAAACATTTAAAATTAAACTGTAAAATTTGAATATTAACTTTCGATTTTATATTGCTTTCAGTTAACAATATTATTAATTTAAAATTATTAATTTTTATTCTGCATTATTAACTTTTATTATTAGTTAAAGGGGGTGAAAGACTAATGCTGAATTATGTGTAACGATGCGTTTCTATTGATTTCAGTTCTAAACACAGCATCATAGGAGACACTCCAGAATTTGTTACAGAGGGATTTCAAAATATTGCATTATGAATGAATAATAAAAGGCCAAAGCAAGGATTGCAGAGTTCAAGCATCCTGAACAAGTTAGTCTAGAATAGAGCTGCCAGACGAAAGCCACAACACACTTCAGCTCTACATCATCAAATGGTTGAGCTGAGAGCAACTGAACAGCTCATTTTATGAACGCATCGAGTTCACAGTTGATATAAAAGCAATCCGTCATAAATTACTGACTTGAACCACTATTCGCACGCTCCTGGTTACACTTATTCGTCTTGTTTTGCAACGTGCAAGTTAGTTATTTTCTATGAATGTCTGCGACTTCTGAGTCATTAGCTGTTATAGATTAACTACAAGAATAACAAAGTGCTGTAAAGAGTAAAGCTAAATTAAAATACCAGTCTGCAATATCAAGCAGCCTAACAGGACGTTTTTCTACAGCTAAAATAACTATAAGCAAATGACCCCGTTCATTCAAGTTATAAATTAACCATATCCTCTCTTATGTTAAAAATAAGGCAGAGAGCAAAATGCATCATAAAACCATGACACTGGCATCTTCTCATCCTGAGATGTTACCACGTTTTAGTGGTAAACAGTTGCACAAGTACTTATGTTGATGACTCAAACACACAGTTCCAGGTTCTGGAGGGAGGAATCCAACTTCAGTTCGGACTGGGCAATCAAGCCAAGTGTGAAAACAGCCTAAAAGGCAGAAAACTGTTGGGATCTACGGCCCACACACATTCTTGAAGACTCAGACAGTCCTAGCTCTGAGTTTATGTCTCTTTGGGGAGCTGCACACAACACTAAGAGCCACTGAAGTGAAGAGAGAGAGAGAGAGAGATACAGACGGAGTAAAACAGGAAAAAAAGAGAATTGATCTGCTCCAGTTAAGCGAGGAAATGAAGTGTCTGCTGATGCCTGTGTGTTTGCATGTCCTGAGAGGGTTTTTAACTGACGTGCAATGGGCCGGCTTGCAGAGAGGATGGTTTTAGGGGCCGTCTGAACAGCAGGGGACTGAAAAAGCTGTTCCAACATAACCAAGAGCAGAAAACTCAACAGGAACAAACACAGACACCCCTAGTGAATCATTGCAGATCTGCAGCTCCTGCATTCAAGCAGAACAAACCAAAGAAATAAGCTCTGAGAAAGGGCGTTGTGGAGTCGGCCTGCTCTCTCTCTCTCTCTCCCATGTTTCCTCACCTTGGGCATGATGTCGTTCTCGTTCTTCAGAACAAAGCGGCCCTCTCTGTCGTCTTTGTTCCAGTTCAGCTGCACGACCAGTGGCTTCTCGTCCAGGTCCAGTTTCCTCTCTTCTGTCACAGAGACAGATTATGCCGGTCAGAAATTCCCGTCTCTATAGACTCTAATCAGAGTAGACTGAAACGACGTGAGGCTAGTCCAAATGGGTCTCATTCTTTTCTTAATTATCGCATTAAATTGAATGTGACATTACTCAAAAAAGAGAATAAAAGTGTTTACAGAAATTTGCTCTGCTCATGTTTTGTGAATAACCCAAAGTTGTGTTATTTACGGAATATTTTGTGAATTACAGATCATTTTATCCACTGTAAACTTGAAGATGGTTACATGTATTGAATGGACTAGAACTCAACCTAGTACATCGGATTCAATACAATATTTATTTTTAAACAACCAAGGCTGACCAAAGTGAATAATGCTTAGTTTTTAGTCACTAATCAGTGACATTGCACAAAAAAAAAGGTCTTCCTGATATATTGTATATGCAAAAAAATATAATAGTGTTTTTTTTTTAAATAAAAGGAAGTTGCATCAAATGCAACCAGATAAACTAAAGTATGCAACTACATGCAATGTTTTATGAACTACATAGTGACAACAACATGAAATCGAGATTGTATTGCAAAGTGTTTTCAAAAACATTTAAAAAAAATCTTACCGACGCCAAACTTTTAAATGGTAATGCATGTTTCATGAAAAATTTATTATAACTTGTAGAAGCCAAAAATGGCATCATCATGGGGTGTTTTGTTGGCGTTCCCACGACTCACCGCCGCTGACGTGGACCTCGTAGAGGGAGTATTTAGGAGAAGACAGCATCCTCATGTCGGGCCTGAACTTCTCCGCCAGAGTCTCGATCACATCCTGCGTGGTGGCCGTGCTGGACACTCGGATACACTTCGTAGCGAAGTTCCCCGCCACGCGGTCCTGGAAGTAAAAGCGCATCACGCCGTGGAACTCCAAGTCCTGAAAGAAGAAAAAGAAAACAACAATCAGTTCATGCGGTTTCAACCCTCATTTAAAGAGCATCTTCAACATTCAGATTCACATCCAGCCTGCGCAAAAGACCATCTCTTGCCCATCTGCGGTTAAATCTAGCAGTAGCCACATCTGCACCATCTCTGCCGTGTGAAGAAAACCAGCAGCTGTGTGTGGCAACATTACACTCGTAACCTGAGGCTGATATTCGAGCCGGATGAATGTGGGACAAGAGGACAGCAGCCTTGAAGAAGCTTTGTGTCTGTATAATAGAGGAGCAGGCTATCAGCATACACTGATATTGTCTGATTATATCACAGCAATATGAGCATCAAGAGTGTTTTACACTGTAACACACACCACGATACACAACACAATCACACGCTGTCGTTTCTGGACACACCCGACCACACGCCGGCTTGTGTGCCAGTGTCTTACAGATGAGATTTCCGGACCCTCAGGGTCATGAACTTATATTTAGCAAAAAAACACAATGTATTCAAATTTTCCAGCACAGACATGAATGCGATTACATTTCAGTGAGATCATACAATTTCATACAATCAAATGTATATATTCTATATCATAAAGGAAAAGTAGATAAAAATTACATGAAATTGCCATTGCAATGCATTTAACTTCTATCCTCCTTATTCCTGATTGAATTATGGGCGGCACTTCCGGTTTGGGGAACTTCCATTCAAAAAGACTGAAAGGAATCATTTCAAATCATAAGGTTTCCCTACAAATAAAGCTGATCCGTCAGATTGCGGATCAGTTTTCTTTCATGTTTTATCTAAGAATAACATGAGAATAACGTAACACTTGGTATTTTAACGTGACATGTTATAACAAGAATATCTATAGTAAGAGCTCTGCATTCTTTTCCTCATGATTATTTTCTTTTTTCCTTTTGAATTCTGCTGTAATAGTATTATAAAGGTCAACATATACTGCACATTTGTGGTCTGTTCTCCTGATTTAATTTACGATGTACACCATTAATAATTCACTGGAATGCACGAAGAATCTCTTTTTTTCTCCCCAAATCCACATGTCTCTTTCCAGGTCGGTTTCACAGGTAAATACAATTTATTATCTGTCAAAATGACTGAAATCACTTTAAAATAGCATCACGCAATGCTGAAGTAAAACATTTTTTTATTATTAAGATAAACAACGTATGTTACATGACACAGATCACCACCGTGATATTTAACCGACCGACTTTGCTGTGGAAAGATGCGTTTGGGGTTATTCATTATTATTCATGGTCTGTTGAAAGTACCTTGTTGATGCTTTTACACTTTTAAATGTCCTTTTAATGTTCAAGGGTTTAAGGGTGAGTAGAATAATGTAATGTCATTGTAAACGGTTTAAATATATATATGATTGTGTCCATAGAGTGAGTCTTTCACTGATTGTTTACAGCTTAACGGAAGTTACACCCATAATTCGTGCAAAGCATCATGGGGCGCAGGAACACTGTGGATAATATGACACACTTCTTAGTTAAAACAGCAGGAACACACTGTAGTATTCATAAGGATTTGATTTGAAGCTGCTCACCTTTTGACCAATGAATTTCCCTAACCTTTTCCAAGATCTTTCCAATCGTTTATACAGATTTTTTGAATGTATGTATGTGTATATATATATAATTAAACATATGATATAAATATTATATATATATTTTATATATATTCTTCAAGAGCCGCTTTATAAAAAAGGTGCTATGATGTCTTAAACCCTGCAATAAGCCAGGAGAAATGACTCCTATGCAGAGGAGGGAAACAAAGGCTCATTTTGGAGCATAACAAATACACAAAACACAGATAAGGGAAAAACATTTTGGGATTCTTAGTCCTGAAACGTGAATGTGTGTGCGAGAGGTGTGACTTCAAACATCAAGAGAACAAACACCATGGCAACCAGAACAATGAATGTCAGGAGAGTCACCATGTGTTTCCTCAAAACACAAAGGGTTATTTCCTGTCAGGTCTAGTGTGTACACGAACTACGGCCGGTTTGATTCCATCTGTAACAAAAGGCCTAATAAAGAAGTAATCAACTAGCATTACAGTGAATTTACCAGTTATGGGCCGTGGCTAGAGTCACAATCACGATACAATTCATATAAAAATTAATAATAAAATAAAATGACTTTTAAAAAAATAAAATACCATAATGAAATAAATTTATACATAATTTCTTAAAATCACAAAAAAAATCCACATTTTTTTTTTATACATTGATCAGATTTAGAACCAGAACAGTTCAGTTTATCATGCTGGATTGTACTAGACTTCACAGAGTTCAATAATCTAGCACACACAGACACAGGAAGACCTGTGAACACACTCTTCGGCTTCACACAAGAATGTCTTTGAAGCGCGTAAGAGGGTTTGCTGATGAAAAGGAGACGCATGAGAGCTCCGGCTGACGGCTTGCCCCCCGCCGTCCCACCTTTGGCCTCGCAACTCTAAACCCTGCTGGAGAAAACTCATCCCAGCTTTATCATCATGCGTACAGAGGACGCTCAGGCTGAGGCCCTCGCTGGGCTGTGGAGCTCATAAATCGTGGCGCCCTTCATCTCTTATCCATCTGAATTTAAGGAATTCTGAATTCGGGTCAAGCCTTCCATGCTGGCTGCTATCATCAGGCCTGTCTGAGGACCATAAATGTGTCAACGGCCACCGCTCTCGGCATATGGGAAAACACGTCGAGCAACTGGAAAAATACCAGAGGTGGAATTTGAAAAATTCCCAAAAACCTTGAGGATACCTGATCCATTCAGGGAAGCTGGGTCCCTCGGTGGTGGTTAAACTACAGACTTCACGCATTTTCCAGAGGTGGAAAATGCACATTTGATTTAAAAAAATAAGCTCTATGCATTGAAAGATCCTTTCAGGCACAGTAAAAAACAAAATTACATTTGCAGGGAAGTGCCTTTGACAGAAGAAATGGAGAAATCATACCAGCAGGGGGCGACGACAGGTTATTACAGCCTTCATGCAAATCACCAGACAGTTTGACAACAACAAGCTTATGAGCTCATAAGGGCCATCTCAAAGTGGAGGAAAAGCATAATAAAACATGTCAGTGGAGAATTTCGGTGAAGCTTGTGGCGACCCGACCTGACGATCACTCCCAGGATAACTCGAAACACATGGAACTGCAGCCGCCTCCCAATTCACACACCAGAAAGCCTTTTAAAAGCATTTATCTTCCCTGAAAGTGGCGTTTAGTGACAACGACACAAGATTTTGAATTTTCAGATAAAAAAATAAGCGTGATATGCATGTAAAATGTGCTTGCTATGATGTTCTGGGTGGTTTCTAACTTGTTATATGTACATGTGGTCGATGCTGAAATTCAAAGACACTTCATCAGTTTATGTGTTCCCTGGAAATCAAAAACATGATTTTAGCATTGCTAGTTTCATTCTACACTGCTTATCTGCACTAAAATACCTTGTTCAAATCAGCCTGTATGACAAATAATAATAGTGATGCTTGTCTTCACCAGTACGCTACAAAATAAGGTTGTCATCAGTATGCAACAATAGTGGAGAACGCAGGCTAATCTGCTCGCCACACCGTGTATGACTGAACATTTCCATGTCCCAAACTGACAGTTCTGACCATTGAGATAGGACTGAGTCAACAACTTCAGTCTGCATCCAATACATCTCTAACGTCTACATACAGGAATAGCCGTAAAGACCACAGGGTCAGTGTTCATCTCTGCTCGAGCACAATTAGCATACTAATAGCCCAGCGCTGCGCTGTTCTTCTCTCCTGCCTATCAATCTCCTTAAAGAGAAACAAAGACCAATCACTTGCAACACCACAGGCCTCGTCGCTGCTGTAGTGGCCATCTTAAAGGGATAGTTCACCCAAAAAAGAAAATTATGTCATTTACTCCCTCCAGTTATTCCAAACCTGTATGAATTTCTGCTGAACATTACAGATAATATTTAGATTTGAAGACTGTTGACCTGTAGGAGTTTCTTTCGTCTGCTGAACACAAAACAAGATATTTTGAAGAAGGTTGGTAACCAAATGGAAGTCAAGCTGTTTGGTTACCAACATTCTTCAAAATATCTTGTTTTGTGTTCAGCAGACGAAAGAAACTCATACAGGTTTGGAATAACTTGAGGCTGAGTAAATGATGACAGAATATTCATTTTTGGGTGAACTATTCCCCTAACTTCAGTTCTGCCAGAACTACCTCAAAGAGTTAAAAATACAGCAAAGTAGGGATGCACAATATATCAGG
>NW_027509209.1:380000-465000 GCF_051911475.1 Siphateles boraxobius | reverse complement strand
TATTTACACACCGCTCTCAGCAGCGTGGACGGCACATATCGCTGCAAAGGTATTCCCTTGTTTTTACGTCTAAGAGAAGAACGAAAAGGAACTTTGCCGTGAGTGTATCGGCCTTGAATCATGTTCAGTCACATGTTCAGTTATGTGTGTGTTAGGGATGCTCATATTGACCGTTTAACCTTTAACCGAAAGTAAAAATTTTAACCGATTAATACTACCAGTTAAACGGTTTAAAAGTTAAAAGTTTTTTTTTATTTTTTAGGTTTTTTTTGTTGTTTTTTTGCTGCATGGTTAAATAAATACTATATAAAAATACTATATACCCTATATTTGTTAACTCATATTTCGCTGAGCAAGCACAATGAAGCGAGTGAAGAGAAGTAGCGACGAAGTTACTTGCAAAATATGCTACGCGATATTAAAATACAGCAGTGCAAGTACATACAAACATCCACGAGCAAATGAAGCGCTTCCCGAAGCTGGCCACTCCAGCGAGACGTTATCTCTGTGTTCCCGGGACATCTGTGCCATCGGAGACCCAGACTGACCCACATCATGTAGAGAACGGGACTTTTTTAAAATAAAAACTAGACAAGCTGTGGATTGAGGTCGGCCTATTTTTATTTGACGAAAAAAAGTCTGACGGAAAACAAACTTGCCGGTTTAACAAATCTTCGAACGGATTCAGCGTTTTCTTTTTGTCATATTAATTTGTGAATTAAGTTAAAAGAATATATGTAGTGTAGGCCTATTTTATATTTTTCTCTGTTGTCACTGTCAGAAATGCTGCAGGTGCGTGAACATGTGATGTGAATCAGGTTCTGTTGTTCTGTGTGCTGCTGTTTGCACATTAATATAAACACGTGAACTTTTTTCTTTGGTATTTTTAACGGGTCACACTCAATTTTATTTTTATTTAATGCCAATTCAATATTATAGTAATCTTATCAGTTAACGGTTAATACTCGGATAACGAGCGGCGGTTATCGGTCGGGAAAATTAACCGTAATAAACATCCCTAGTGTATGAGTGTGAGTAATGAGCAATAAGTTGCAGTTCACTTCACAGCCACTGGTGTTGCTAATATCAAGGGTTTCTTAATTCTACATATAAACCCTGTAAGTTACTTTTTATTCTAGTCAAACAAAGACAGAATGTGTGATTTTGACAAAGAAGCCTGAACTTCGTTTATCAGTGACATCTCCCGATTAGTATCTATGCTATCTATGAAAGTATTACAGCACAGTTTCTGGTATAGTGCCTCACACACACACAGTGTGGTGGATGTAGTAACCGGTTTACTCCACAGAGGCCGGGTGAGGGTATTCACAAGTCTGTGACAGAGTTTTCACATAAACAATGAGCCATGGATGAGGTAAGCGTGTGGAAATGCAAAACATGTGACATCATAGGAAGATAAATGCCACAGGACCACAGCCCGAAGCCACAGATCTATAATCACAGGTTTAAAAGTAGGTTAATCACCAGTGTGCTTTTTAAAACATAACTGTGCACAAGAGGACTGAAAAAGTGTTTTTCTGGAGAAAAGTAACCCAAGTAAAGCTACTATTTTTCTTGATCTGAAAGAAACAAGCATCACCTGAGCGTACAAACTATAAGGGAAGCATAGATTTAGAGATACAGATTTTACTTAGTAAAATTAGTCATTGAAATAATTTATGTATAGCAAACAAAAATAATAACTGCTTATTGCTCAGCCTGTATCCTGATATAGAAAATATATATACAGACTGATTTGGGGAAAAGGTCCTCATATTAGCAGCTTCCAACTTCCCAAATAATAATAATAGATTATATATACACACACATATATATACACATACATACATATCATTAGTAAAATGTATAGAGTCATTTAGTAAAATGTCTGAACTAATGATCATGACAAACATGAAGTAAGGGCAAATGCAAAGGCTTACACAGAAGAGGACGATGAAGTGGACACATCTGACACCAAACCAGCACTAGTTCTCCGAGGAGCCGGAAACCAACGTGACGGAGCCGGAAAACAGAGAGCTGCCGTATATTAAAAACAAGCCGAGAATGGGAACAGAGGAGGTTGGGACAGTTGGTATGTGAAGTTGGGTCACGGAGAGAGAGAGGACTTCTGTTACTGTCATGTTTTAGCCGACACTACTCGTGTGTTATCATTCTCCAAACCCTGAGCCTGTGGGACTGTCCTGGTTAACACTAAACTCTGAGTGAACTTCCCTCTTTACACACACACCACAATCTAAGACTCAAAGCATCTTCCATATTTTAAAGACGAAAAGATAATGGCCGACTAGTGCCAAAAAAGGAGCCGATGGTGTGCATTTGGGGGGGGATTATCTTTTTACGGATGACTTCAGCTTCTAAACTAAAGGAAATAAGTGATTTTCGGTGTTGCGCACACAGTTGGGTCAGCACAGCTTTTAAAGTATAATCAACCGGTGATGAGCGCGGACCAGAAACAATGGAGAATGATATGCTTTTGTTTACTGTTCTTGGCGTTCGTTGTGTTGTTTTGTGTTGCTCTGGCCACACTTCTTCTACTAATGCACTTAGTGGACTCTTCGGTCTCAGAAACGGATCTGCACAGACTAGGGCTGGGGCGGTATGGATTTTTTCTAACCGCGGTTAAAAAGCAAGATTTTCAGTGGCGGTAAACCGAAAATGTATCAAAAAACGTTGGTGCGGGTGGATGGCGGACAGATGATGAGTTTTGTGCTGCGGTTGCGGATGAAATAATAATAGCCCATCCGCGCATCTCTAATACGAATGGATTGTTATGTGTCATGGAACATCGCGCTCCTCAACTCGCGAAAGGTCGGATTTGCTCCATCTTTTGATGATACGTTTTTAGAAAACCTTGAATCCATGTAAGCCACAATATCATTAGACATAATCCATGTCATTAGAATCAATGAATCCATGTCCTTAGACACAACGTGCACACATGTGCAGGCCAATGTTTTTTTTTGTTTTTTTGGGGGGGGTAAAAAGTTCCCCATTCAGCTTCTGTCAGAGATAACACAGCTTTACTGCAGACACAGCAGTTGTAGGACCATAAAGATCTTTTATTTACCATACATGAATATTCATTAGACGTAAACACATACTAATATCCCTATACACAACAAAATGACACCGCAAGTAAGATTATTCAATAAAGCAATGTTAGATGCAGTATAAATGAGCCATGATGCCAAAGCCAAGTTAGTTTAAAATCACCCCGCGTTCAATATTCTAGACCTTCGATTCCAGACGCAGTAAAAGCAACAACCTTTCTTGAGATTTTTAAACCTCACACTTTACAAGCTCCATCAATTCTTTATGCGTCCAAGCATCTTAAAGTAAAATGCTGAGCTAAACGAGACTCTCCACTCGGTCCAGAGAGGACTGTGCATTTCTGATGGAAATAGACCATGTCCAGCTATAAACAGCCTTGCATCCCAGAATAGCAACATATGTAAGCATCCTCATGGTTTGCCCTGCTGGCCGTGAGCTCGAGGTGAAGATGCTGTTCACACACTGCGGTGGACGGACGCTCACAGAACACGGAGCCGCTCATGATAACAACAGAAATCACCTGAGAGAGAAAGCTGGAAAACTTGTGCATTTTCACTTTAGGACCGCACGCAATCTCAGACATCTATAGGCCTATATCTATATCTATATCTATATATACACATACACTTCCATTCTAAAGTTTGGGGTTGGTAAGACTTTTAATGTATTTTAAAAAAGTCTCTTCTGCTCACCAAGGCTGCATTAATTTGATTAAAAATACAACACAAACCCAGTAATATTGTGAAATATCATTTCAATGTAAAACAGCTGTTTTCTATGTGAATATATTGATAATAATCATAAATGTTTCTTGAGCAGCAAATCAACATATTAGAAAAGTTTCTGAAGGATCATGTGACACTGAAGACTGGAGTAATGATGCTGAAAATTCAGCTTTGATCACAGGAATAAATTACACTACTATATATTCACATAGAAAACAGCTGTTTTACATTGAAATAATATTTCACAATATTACTGGGTTTGTTTTGTATTTATTTTTAATCAAATAAATGCAGCCTTGGTGAGCAGAAGAGATATAACATTTATTTATTTATATATATATAAAGAAAAAGACAGAAATATGCTGGGTACACCATGTCATAAATTCCATGTCATATAAAGTTGATTATTAGTTTTTAAAGAACCCAACAGAAGTGTGTTCCACCTATTCCGTTCACAGCAGTGGTGGGAAGAGAATGCATAAACTCTGCTGATTGGACCAGCACTCGTTTCGTGTTCAGGTGGGAAGACTAATCCTGACGCTGTCTGAGCTGCTGTTAGCAGGAGTGTGTGTGTGCCTCCTGACACGCTCCAACACACACACACACACACGTCACATGACCACTGACCAGTCTTCCATGGGGTCTCATGTTCTTTTGTCTTTATCCATGCAAACAAAAAGGTCCATTCAGAACAATGACGGGGTTTTAGGGTTGGAAGATTGGGCAAATTTGTGGGTTATTTTATATAATTATAAAAGGTTAGAACTTTTATATAATTACAAAAAAGGATTTGTACTTCTGTAGTATGGCATAGAAAAAGACTACAAACAAGATTATCTTGTAAATAGTGATCTTTTAAAATTATTATTATTGAATAATAATAATAATAATAATAATATGCAAGAAATCTTGCAAATTAATATTAATAATAATGAATAATAATTTAATTTGAATGCTACTGATCCCGGCCTGAATCATAATCACACACTGTCGGTTCATTGGCCAGAGGAGAACTGCCTCCCGACCCAGCCTGGGTTATCCCAAGCTTTCTTACTCCGTTCCCGCCACTGATGGAGTTTGATTTCTTACCACTGTCGCTGCAGAACTGCTTTATAGATGAAATGAACTAATTTAATAATTGATGATATTTACAACTGACCTCAATCAACACTGAACAGCCGAAATGCAGAATTTTCCTATAAATAAAGTTGACTTGACTTGGATAATCCATAACAACACTTAATAATAATAATGATGAAAAAGAAAAGAAAATAATGAGAGAAAGAAAACAAAATCCTACACAGGAAGTGATGTAATTCCTAAAAGCATTCTTACTCTTGATATCCCAGTGCATCATGTGACAAAATCTAATTTTGTGCAAAATAGAGCATGTTCTGTGTACTGGTCAATCAAACTAAGTGGTAATTAGTTTTGTTTCCTCAGGACTTGAAAACGTTGGGCTAACTAACCAATTAATTTGGATAATCTCTGTAAAAGCAAATCTCTTAATCTATCAAATCAGCCTGACTCAATAGCAGCCCCATGTCCTGACAGCACACCAGACCACCTGTTCCAAAACACTGTAAGTGTGTGTGTGTGTGTGTGTGTGTGTGTGTGTGTGTGTGTGTGTGTGTGTGTGTGTGTGTGTGTGTGTGTGTGTGTTAGCCTGGGCTAAAACCTCAGCTGCTAGAAAGACCAATGTCACACTTTCTTGCAACAGAATAACACATCTGGGTCTCCATCTGTCACTCCAATCTCTGAAAACACACGGACAAGCACATACACACACACACACTGCTCTGGGCTCAGCGTAGAATATAACATGCTTGTGTGTGCCGTTTTCTAATAACAAAGGATTTACAACAAACACATGACTAGTATGACACCACCACTTCATGCAGATGAGAGCGGGCCAGCTTGGCCAATCAGCTCAGAGCTGCATGCTTGCTCAGCCAATAGGGAGACAGTATTTTTCCCTTCACCTCATGCAGGTCTAGCTGTTTGAGAAGGGAGTTAATTAAATCTGATTAGCAGTTGTTTGTGTAGCAGGATTAGGCATTCCTCGTGGTCTGTCCCTTGCGGCGGCCCAAGCGTTCCTCGCGGTTCGGTTTAAAAGCTTGAGGACGCGTGCGAGAATAAAGAGTTAACCGCATTAATAATGCACGGCTGACCACACCCTTCCTCCATGATTTCTACACAGTAGTCGATTTAAAATCAGAGATGAAGGTATGGATGCGCTCATCTACACATACAACAAGGGCAAATCGCCAACAAAGTTTGGGAACAGACTATAGACGGCATATTAGATTTGATGGATATAAGGGATGGAAGAATTGGCACCAGGTTGTGGTGTTCTGTACTGTAGTGCCGATCATTCACATAAAAATATTTTAAAAATAAGTAGAAAACTTCCAGTGAAATCTGGAAATAATGAGTTATTAACATTAACAGAACATATTTGCGACACTTGACTATGTCTATCACTCGCTGCCTTGTTTTCCTTTGTGTCCATTTAAATTAGCTGTCTATTCTTACTAAGAAAGAAGGTGCTATATTTGAGAAGTGCTTGATGAGAGATGCATCTTTAATCAGTGGACATTCACTACCAGACAACAATTTTTGGAAACAGGGCATCCTTCCCCCAACGTCAAGAATCCAATAATGGCCTCGAGCCTCATGTTCAATAAAGCAGTGCTTGCACAGCACTAACTCAGTTCAGCAGGATCTGGATTCAACCACACAAACATGAAAACATGTTTCTTCAGCACAAACTCAGCATATTACAATGATTCTTTGCCATCACAAGAATAAACAGCATTTTAACATATTAAATCTTTCCCCGTAAGAGTTTTTTTAAGTCGCCAGCCACCTCCAGCATTTTTGATCATTGTTATCTGCTTATTTCATTTGTATCTTTTTACTATTGTATTTAACTATGCATGTAATTCGTTTATTATTTTCTATGCAGATGCACTCTCCTACAAAATCACTCGAATCATCCTAGAATGATTAATTCTTTACAAATAGAGCCATTCAAATCATCATGTGAAAACTAGAAAGAAAAACTAAATATCCCACTGTCAGTTTATTCCAATATCGTGCAGCCCTAACGTGTATAAGCAATGCTTTTATCGCTTGTCTTTGCTTATTTTATGTCTGCGTTAATAATCTACTTTTTCAAAAGATGCATAATAGCAACCCCCACTGTGTAACAATGGGTTAGAAAGCCGAAAACGGTCAATGGTGGGGAAAGCGGTAAAAAAAACCTTTTTCTCACAGTTATCACCATCAACTCCTTTTATAGAAGATGACTGGAAACATCCACTGATTTTTCTGCTGAGCAAGAATCATACCTAACTTGGTTTGACCACGAAAACAGGCTCTGTCAGCTCAACCGTTCAACCAGACCCAATGATAGCGGATGACACTGAATACATACGCCCACAGGAGCATGACCAGCATTAGTCGCTGAGCCGGGCCTGGTTTACAGTGGGACCCGCAGCTGCTATCAGTGGGGTGATCCGGAGCCCGTCTAGCAGGCTTACAGTCGTCCCAGTGTGATGGGCTGAGTGCTGACGGCTGCTGACCCAGGGACAGTCTCTCCACGGACAGGAACAATGAGGTTCTTTCAAGCCGAACACTTGTTGCTTTCTTGCCAAATCCCTCCTGCGTGAGTCAACCCCTCCTCGAATCCTCAACAAGATAGAAAGTGGTTTCGGGCTCTCTCAAAGGAGGGAAAGAAAGAGAGGGGGGCGGGGTGCGTGTGATGCTGATCGAGAAAGGGAGGAAGAGTTGTAAATCCAACTCTTACACATTCCTTTCCCAATACATGCAGTCGACAGTTTGGGAGTGGTTTGTCAAGGGTTACTCTTAACCACTGGAGATGGAGCGAGACAGAAAGGGTCCAGAAGAACCATGGGTTCCCCAAAGAACCTTTCAGCTAATAGTTCTTAAAATAACCTTTTTTTTCTTAGTCTGAAGAACATTTTAATTATCTAAAACCTTTTTCCACTATAAAGAACAAGGGAAATATTCCATGGATATTGAAGGCTTTTCATGGACCCATCAATGCTAAAAGAACCTTTATTTTTCAGAGTGCAGGGCAATGAGAATCTCAGGGCCACTGATTTACCATCAGGAAAGTGGACTGCACATCTCTGAGAGAGTCAGTCAAGCCTCTCCGCAGAGCCATACCTCCTCGGAGACCGCATTCAGCTGTGCTGGTTAGCACAGTCATGCAGGATAAATGGCATGGGGAGAAAAACAAAAGACCTGGTGCATGCTGGGATACTAGAGAGTGGCACTGATCCTGTGGCCAAGCTCGATGCTTGAATTCAATGAGAGTCATGACTGAGATGTGAGAACGAAGCCAAGCTCATTTCTCATGTGTGACTACACAAAGCGCACAGGAAACATGGATGAAAGTTCACAGAATGGCCACATCCTGAGGGCCAAGCCGCCACCCTATGGGTCTGATGAGTAAATCCATGCATTCGGCTGTGCTTTTGCAAGGATTCTGCAAGCATGAGACAAGCGCAACAGTGATGCAAAAAGTTGCTTTAAAGGACTTTGAAACCCTAACACAGAAATCTAGGCCTCCCAAAAGCATCTACTCGCAGCTAAGGAGGGTTAAGCAGGGCACAATGGGTGACTAAACAGATAGTTGATCAGTGGTCAGGGGTCAGGAGGATTTTGGAAAGAAGTCTCTTATGCTCACCAAGGCTGCATTTATTTGATCATAATAAAAACTGTACTATTGTGAAATAATAGTTTTAAAATTTACAATTTAAAATAAATATTTTCTATTTTAACATTTTAAAATGTAACATATTCCTGTGATCAAAGCTGAATTTTCAGCATCATTACTCCAGTCTTCAGTGTCACACGATCCTTCAGAAATCAGTATAATATGATGATTTGGTGCTCAAGAAACATTTATTGATGAATAGAAAATAGACTTTTTTTTATAGAAATTATTTTGTAGAGTTATAAATATCTTTACGGTCACTGGTCAATGTACTGTGTCCTTGTGAATAAAAGTATTAAATTCATACTGACCCCAAACTATTGAAGAGTATTGTTTTTGACAGAATGACACGGGAACAGAAAACAAAAATGAGGTGTGCGATCTCTAATTACTACACAAAGGCATCTTTACAATTTGCACAACAAAATTTCAAACTTGTTTCCATCTGTGTGTTTAAATTGACTGGGTCTCCATAGGAACTGATACAACCTGAATACCTCTGTTGATTAGGGAATGTTCGTGTCAGAACAGGAACTTGAGAAAACAGCAGTATGCAAAATCAAGAGCCGGTCCTCATGATCACTGCATCAACACTGCATGTTTGCAGGGCGTTACAAATGACTCTCAATCAGCCATAGCAGTGCAAGCCAGCAACATCCGTGTCCAGAACACTGTATTGTTAGTTAATACGACTAACATAATAGTTAATCATTTATTTATATTATTATTATTATTATGATTACATTTTTATATAATTATATTATAGTTAATATCATTACTATATACCAACTGTCATTTTTAATACCAACCCCAAATGCACTCATTGCATGCATGTACATATGATGGTATTTTTACCACCGGAGAACTCACAAAGAGCTTATAAAATGTGTAAAGGAGTCAGAACAGTAGTAGGAATTAGTTTCTCACACAAACGAAGATCTGCTGCAAGGAGACCGCGTTTCCAACACCTGTACCGCACTGTAATGAACAACGTAGCTCTTATGACAAGAAAAAACAGGTATGCTTAAGCATTCTGTCCTTTTTACGGTCACATCTAGTGACATCACGTCTTGTTTTTAGTTTAGATGCCCTTGGTCTGTGTTGCGTTCGTATTTCAGTCGAACTACACCAGAGTTCATTGGGAAGTGGTTTGAGACCCACCTTTTCAGCAGTCTCGGTGGACACCAGGGTCCAGATGATAGCGTTCACACTTATTAAAGTGAACGCAGTAACAGAGCAATTGTACCAGAGTTTGCTTTAACCTAACCAAATCTGCCAAATGTGAACACACCCTAAGATGCTTAATAAAGTTGTCTAGATAGGCTAGAGACATGTTAAGGTAGACCTGTCGGTCCTCTCAACCTCCGTATGTTTCTTGTACCTGAACAGCAAACTAAAATTTCTCAATCAGCCGTTAGAGAATATTGCCACGGTTTCTTGAAGTTATATGGAGAACAGCTGCATCTGTGCGGCTCCAGGCAAGTGGTCTCAGACAGGATAAGTGTAAAAGCTGAGCATCCGTCTCCAGGGCCGAGGGTGAAGGGCCAGGGCCGGTCTCTCGGGATCTCTCCATGACCACAGGCAGGAACAGGCCAGGGAAGAAGGGTCCGCTATCGTCAGCTCTACACTCACCCAGGGGAACACAAGCGTCGGGCCACTATCCCTCACGTCTACACGTCCTTCAGCGGCGGAGAGGGATCGGGCTCTCGGCAGGCCAAGGCCGGCCGGAGCCCGATATGTAATAAGGTAATATGTAAAATGAGTGCCCATATGTAATAAGGATGTTGCAGGGGACAACACCGATCTCAATTAAAATATCCAGTAATGAGTCTCAGGCTACATCTAGATTAATACAGATACATTTGAAAACGCTACTTTTTCTCTTCGTTTTGGCCTTCGGTCCTGCGACAAGACTGACCGAGCTTTTTGAATACACTCTCTCAATTGATTCAATCTCTACATTTGAAATTGGCATACGCATGGTAGTGTGGACTGTGAAAACTCAAAAAGGTAAAACGATCTTCATATTACATTCCTGCAAAGATGAAAGAAAATTCACTCAGAGATGTGTATTTGGAGTGCGACCCAGGCACATCAGTAAGTGGAGGGATATTTCACTAATAAAATGATTGTACCAGAAGAATAGCATGAGAACGTTATTATGTCTGTTCTCTCGGTCATCTCAGGGAACTTATTATATTTTAAGAATGCACAGTAAGATGATGTAAGGGTTTTTCCGACATTTTAGTGTGGATGAGCAACTTTTGGAAAATGCTAGTGTGGACGGAGAGCGTCTTGAAACAAAAATGCTGTCTTTAAATTTATCTGGATTAATGTAGAAGTACTCTGTTATGGTTTCCAACCCCTCCAGGATAAAGTTACAGCGCCGAAGGCCTACGAACTCCAGTTGGCTTCCATCAAAACCAGGAATGCTGTGCTGCAAACAGACAGGTGTGCAGAAGGAAAACAACTTAAGAGGAAGCCCACTCTTGACCTTTTAATCACAAAGGGCAAACCACAATTTCTTCTACGTGGAAAGTTTTGACAGCAGTCCTGAGGCAAAAGTGGGCTACACCCAAAACTGAGGCTCAAATACCACTATAGAGAAGCCAAAGCTAATATCGGTTTAGTCGCATTGAGGCCTTTACATCAGCATCTACAGCTCAGAAGATCATCCCATGATGGAGAACCTTCTCTGTATTCCTGCTAAAAAGTCCAATAACAACAAACAGCATGACAGTCAGTTTTTGTGCAGCTCATTCATCATTGGTGACGCGCTGGACCACAAGTGATGTTACACGGAGACCGCATCTCTGCTGAAGGCACTGGTGGACGTTGTGCTTTGGGGTCGATGTGGTCCCACAGCTGTCAGAGAGCCAAACCAGAGGCATTTCTTTCTCAAGGGCACACTATGGCCTCAATCTAGTCTTGCATTAGCATCGCCACCAGTTTGAAGCCAGGCCAGTTGACCTGTTGTTTAAATACCGCCACATCAGCAGGCACATTAATCCGTCTGTCAATGTCAAATGTTTGCAGGCAAACAACAGGGCCATAATCATGAAGGACATGTGAAATCAGGCCACTACGATCCAGTACTTACAAACGAGACAGGATTAATGAAACGAGAGGGAAGATCCTACAGGGTTTTTTCACTTACAAACTTCTCTTCAACAGGCACAACAGAGACATGGGAAGCAGCAGACAGCAAACATGTGTTAATCAAGATAAAATACAGACTTTGCTTGGGGGAGATGGGTGCTCATTGCCAGCAAGTGCATCAACGGTTCCAATTATCAGATAGTGTTGCTCTGATAGTGTAATTAATCTTTACTCTGCATGACCGCAGTCTTTCCTAAACTTTTCCAAACTTCTCAATCAACTTCTTCAATCAAGACTGGTTTAAAAGTACTGGTACTACTTTGCTTAAATATATGAAAAATCACTCAACTTAATTGTTTAATTGCTATTGTAACATTTTTATAAGATTACCTGTAGATGAGCGTTAGATGACACCAAAAAAATTATGCACAAATAATTGGGGGGAGGAAGTTCATACACAAAAAAAATCTAATATCAACTGATAAGTTTTATATAAATTCTAAATAAAAATATATATAAAAAATAATTTTTGAAAAAACTAAAAATTAACAAAATGTATATTTATACATGCATCCCTAAAAACAACAAAGTTCAATAGTACTTTAGGTTAAGACAAAGTTCAACCTGTTCCGATTGAGCTTTTCGTACAACAGGAATGCCCATCTACACCTGAAACCAAGCCCACAAAAAAATCCCCCACAGGACTTCTTCCTTAAGACTGATGCTATTTTGTAGTTCTCATGGTTGCTGCATAATACTTCATAAGCCCAGAGCATTTCATATAAATGTGGATCTTTGTTGTGAATCCACAAGAGGATCCGGGCGGTTTCCTACAGGCAGACTGACGAGGATTGTGGTCCAGCTGGTTTACCAGCCTCTTGTTGTCCTTTTCCTGTTCGAGACAGGAAGAATAACAGCCAGTGGTGTCATGAAGACAAATGTCAAACAGCTTTTGCCCCAGAAATGGACATGATTAGTTTTCTTGGCTTGCGGGGAAAATGACTATTTAACTTTGAGAGAAGTCACTTCAGCATTCCCACAACTTTTGACCAATACATTTCTATGACTTTTCCATGACCTTTTTCAGCAGTTCGTAATTACTGGATGAGGATTAAAAAATATCATTCACATTCCAAATGATTTACTGATTTTTGCAGATTTCCTGGAAAGGGAAGAACGATAAGTCTGGACATTCAGGGAGCTGGTTCACCAAAAACTTACGTTATTCCACACTGTACAACTAGACTGACAACTTCACTTAAGAATGCCATTGCATTGATTTTACATTAAAAATGACCAAAAGTTAATACTGTTGTTTTTCCTGTAACAGGAAGAGGAAGGCCACACAAAGATAATTAAGCATCCTGAAAAGATTCATCCATCTTACAAAAAGGGCATGACTGAACCGAGATCATTTGTTCAAAATATCGACAGGACACCCAAGGTCGAAGGCTGAGCCATACGCCCTCAGTGCGGTCCTGCAAGAGGCAATGTTTAGAAATCAGCCCAAACTCAAATACTGGACTTGGACTACACTATTAATCGAATAACTAGCTCATTAAACAGGAAATGCGTCTATAACCGCATTCCATCCAGTCAGGGTCCAGAAACAAGAACATACTCCCTCAAACAAAATTCCTTTGCTCTTCCTTCTCTCCAGGCTGCAGCACTATATCATGCCCTGTTATCGGATATATTTACCTGTTCGTCTGGCAGCTGTCACCTGATAAGCAGAGACAAGCAGCCAAGCCTCTGAATAATGCATCAAGCTCCAGCGTTCTACATCTAGCCAACAAACAGGCCCTGCAGCTTCCTCTGCTGGGTCCAACCAAGCCACAGACATCAATCGAGACTTTTAATATTCGCCCATCACTTTGTGCATTATTAAAAGTGTGTCAAAACCATCGTCCAGTCAGTTGTTGCAAACAAAAAAGGACAAAGACAAGGACTTTCAGACAGCAATGACCCAGTGGGAACATCATTTGCCAGTAAGGATTCACTGAGGTAGCAAAAAGAAAAAAAGATTCTCCTTTTCTCGGTGTTGACATGAAAGGAAATGCTTGCTTATGTACGTCTCCGCATATAAAAACCTCTCTCTGGGTTTTCCTGAGTCACACGAGTTTTCTGGGTATAATAAGTCACATTACATCTTCCCACTCAAATAATCTGATTCTGATTTGATCGACTCTATCGGACGACGTTTAAATAAAAGAGGAAGCGCAGAGGGACGGTCTTTACTTTTTCTAGTGTGCAGACACTTCAGAACTCAAGCAGCGTCACATTCATCACGTTCCCTTTATCCTGTCAAGACATCGCTCCTTCACCTTTCAATACCTGAAAACACTTAGCCTCAAACAGCTAGCGAAGTTATTCGGTCTCGTGCTTCCTCTGAACACCTGACCCTTTCCTAAAACCCTCCCAAGACTAGCATCAAGTCATCTGGATAACTGCATAATTAACTTGATAATTGGCATCCATTATTTCTTTGCCAGATTAAAGATGAGGAAGGGAATTAAATGGGAAATCACGTTGAGCGAGAGAGAGACTAAGCTCTCAAATGTGTCGCGGTGTCATGTGATGGCAGTAGAAAATCACTTCTCTAACCTCAATCAAAGTAATCAGGAAATAAATCAGACAGCCATGATAAAATAGCAAAGCTTCCGCATGCAAGCTCACAGCACAGACTCAGGAAATAATGGCTTTCTAACAACAACAGAAACTATATTTTGTGAAACATGCGAGATGGGGTCAGAAATGAGGAGTTGGACTCAGCTGTGCAGGAGGATAAGAACCTCCGGGCGAGATAAAGCAGGGGTGTGACAAACAGCACCGACACCAGCTGTGGTCATACTGTTTTTGAGGAGAATCAACATGACTTGACAAGTTGGGCTGGCCTTCTGTTCACTACTAATGAAGCATTAGCGATCAATGTGCCAAAGCATCTGAAAAGTCAAATAGGAGCACTGCAGTGAACATCTTTGGTAAAAGGATTTAAACAGAACTGAGAGTGTAACACTTAACTGAAATAAAAGTATTATTGAATAGGAAAAATAATAATTTTATGTCTCAGAATGGCCAAAATCCTCAAATACCCTAGGGATGTGACGGTGAGGATATTTTCGTTAATCGTTAATCGACTAAGACAATCGCTAATCGCTTTAAATCACTAATTTAAAGGCAAACGTAAAATGCGCGCGTTTGCGCGAGCATGCATAATGGTGGTCATAATTGGCATTAATTTGAAAACGAAACTATTTTTTTTTACATCGCTTATGAAAAGCTGGTGCGGCAGTGTGCACTTCACTTTCACTTTTAAATTAGCGTCAATTCATCTTTCACATGGAGTTTGATGCGATCTGACAAATCAAAATCCACCATTTTTGTCCGACAAAGCAGTCAGGAGAGTTAGTAGATTAACTTCGGTGGATTTGAACTTGGCTTTGAGGCAACCTCTCACGACACATTAGAGCCACAAAACGGTAGGCCTATTTATGGTTTCATTTTCTTTGACTGACCAAATTTGAAAGTTGAGACTTTGTTTCATATTAAATATTTCCTGCTCGGTTCTGTCTGTCAGCGCGTTGTCAGTGTCCTTATAGGATACGTGAGTTGCACGTATAAAAGGAAGTTAACGAACAAACATGATCCATCAGGAAACACCATTGATCGCTGAATTTCACGGCACTTCATGAAGAGTTTTTCTTTTGCGTGAAGAAGCCGCTCGCCGGAGATGTGTTAAAAGATAGCGGAGTGCATTCATGATTACAGGGCTACCAGTATAATAATCCTCCTGGCTCCGGGTCTGAGTGAGTAATATACTCTCTTACCTTTGTTCTTTGATTAATATTAGTGACACTTTAAGACCAGCCGCTGCTGACAGAGACGCGATCTGACATGCGTCCCATTTTCTCACAAATCTCTACGTTAATTTAAGACTTTATTTAAATCATTTAATACTGCTATTATGAGGACACTCGACAAAACGGACATTTTGGCATAATTTGTGTGTGTTACGGTTAGTCCAATCCCGAAAGAGAACTCGATACTGACGCGCGTCTTTTCTGTGGGTCGCGCGCGGTCTCTTTAGTCTTGTCGCGCTTAAAAGCATTCACATTAATAAGAGCGTGATCATACAAGTCTAGTCAACGGGTGACAAAATAAATGGATACTGCGTAATTGCGTTAAATATTTAAATTTTTATTTATTTTTTGCGGTGTCGCGGAGGGCAAGTGATGAAACCGGTGTTGCAACTGAACACCATGTAACACCGGTAACACCGACTACCGTAGCAAGCCTACTGGCTGATATATCAATCCATCACTGATTATTAAGAAGAAGAAAACCACCACAAGTAGGAAATGTGCAGAATTGTTTCCGGCTGAGCTTTCTTCTGAATTCTGCTCAGATAGCATCTCTCGTTCATGACATCGCAGTGTGACTGCTGTGACTTTTAAGCCCGAGTAAATTCACAATCACTGTCACAGATCACATCTAGATTCCAACTTCACAAACCTGACACTTTTGTCATTCCAGAAACCATCTAATGTTTCAACAAAAAAAAAAATCTGATACCAAAAAAACTGGTTTCAGGAACAAGTGGCACACATTATTTCACACCAGCATTTGTACTCATCAACATTATTAACCCTTAATGATTAGTAATGAGATTCATGAGTATGACTGTTTTCCCTGGCTGTAATAAAAAGGAGGAAGAAATGACAACAAAAAATCAAAGAGATTTCTACACCTCCTCACAGGATGAGTAGAGGAGCGTATCGCCTCCTCGCACCAGGCCGAGACGGGACCGCTGAGGTATGCACTGACGAAACCCAAACTTTTGCTTTCACAAAAGACCACCACATGCAGAGAGAGAACAGAAGACACAGCCAAACTCTTCAGCCCCTCGAGAAATCGAATGAGACTAACCCTCTGGAATTTGGGAGGGTTAATTTTCACAATGGAAAATACTTTGATGATGCAGAAATAATTTCAGTACACTGCATCACTTCTTGGCTCGTTCTGTTGACGGAGTGTGAGACTGTGTTGGCTTACTCTCTAGATTTGCTGCATTGTGATGGACCAATGCATGCGATCTGACACCACTCGAGCAATGGAAACAAATAAATATCTTTCTGAGAATTCAGAGCACTCTCTTACTGGCCACTTCCTTGTGTCACTTTGGAAAATTACATGTCATTTAAAGCTAATAGATTATTCCTAACCTTTCCTGGTGAGGCTGCGCTGAGAAATGCAATATAACAAGAATTCTTGCGAAAAGCTTTCGGTTCACGGTTCAAAATACCCTAAATCTCCAAGATTAAGAGATCAAGCATGTCAGCACTTGAAAAAACATAATACTCCCAAGAAAAGAGCCAAACTGACCAGTGACCACATATGGGCAGAAAAAGCAAACCGGTCATGGCCGATTCAGGTAGAACATCAGAGAGCAAACACCATAATAGGACATTTCTTCTCTACAGTAACAAGTTATTGTTGGAGATATATATATATGGAGCCAGTTTAAGCAAGCCCAGCAAAACCTAGAGGTCCAAGAGCACAATCTGGGTCCTCCATTCTGCCATCTCCACCAAAGGAACATGTGCTCCCCGTTCCAAACCCATGTGACTTTCTTCTGCAGAACATACAGGAACACACATTTGAAGAACACTGTTGGGGTCCAAACAAAAGTGGAACCCACTAAACGGACACAAAAATATTTTCAAAAGATCTTAATTTGTGTTCGATAGAAGAAAGTCATTCGGGTTTTAGAATGACACGAGGCAAGTCAATTATGATCATTTTAATTTTGGGGTGTTTTATCCCCTTTAAATCTGATAAGCCTACATCATCAAATAGGCCATGTCTGCAAAGGAACGGTTCTGCAAAGCAATTTAATTTGTTGTGCTCGTTTGTCTGATATTAATAAATAATATGTGAACTTTATAATTTCTGACCATATTGACACACATATACACCGCTAAATTAAATTACTTTGGATGTTAAAATGTTTTAAAAAGTAGGATAGGGCCCTATGATTTTCCCAATGGGTTTTTGATCAATCATTTTAAACTTAAATTAAGCAGAATTAATACAGACAACACAGAATTTCTGAAAAAATAAAACATTTCAAAGGACCCTATAATTGTAAAAATGTTATTTCAATTCATTCAATTAACTTTGATTATTAAAATTAAACCATTTAAACAGAATTTAAAAAACAAAGAATTTGACATTTAAAAATATAATTTTTGTAAACTTTTAATACATTTTTGTTTTAATGATTTCTATTAATTAGTCATGCTTTTTGATTACTAAAATTTATTTTAACCATTAAAAAAGAAGTGACATTTAAAAATAGATCACGAAACAGCGGGTTTGTGGTTCTGCTCTCATGTCAGCAGAACTGCAGGCACTTCTAGAAGAGCTCAGACACAACGGGCTTCATCTGAAAGAAAAGGGCTAAAAGTGGGCCAGAAGGAACAAGAGGAGCAGTCGCCAGGACTGAGGAAGTGTCGAGTCGGAGCTGATTTACAGCACAGGACGCCCATCTCACCTCACTGAGGTTATTGGCAATGGCAGGTGGGCAATTTAAAGTCCTGAGATTGAGGGATTGCTTTGCGTAAATGGCTGAGTTAAAAGCTAACAGAATCCGTTAGACTCAGTATTTTCAAATCTCCAGCTGGAATAACCATTAAGCAAACCCATGAAGTCAGAGCTAAACTCTTTAAATCCAGTCCCATGCTGAGCGCCTACTGTTACAAAAAGCATCTAAAACAAGCTTTCAAACTACTTGCGTTCGATCCGTGTAAACGGGATGTGCAAAAACAGCACAAGAAATGATGCAACGGCCAAAGATCTCGGTCTATCTGACCGACCAACCAAAACATGCATTAAATTCATCAAAAGGATCAGTTTCCAGAAAATATTAAGCTTAAAGTGTTTTCAACATTGATAATAAGAAATATTTCTTTGGCAGCAAATCAGCATATTAGAATGATTTCTGAAAGATCATGTGACACTCAAGACTGGAGTATAAAGGTATGATGTCATCAAAGGAATAAATTATATTTGTAAAACAATTTCAAATAACTTATTTTAATATGTAATATTCTTGGTGATCTTAAGAGATTTCTTTCAAAAACATTAATAAATCTTTTCAAACGATAGTGTAAACTACTCTTATCAGACACCTAGCTCTTGGACGAATACTCTACAATCATGACTCATCTCCAGCTGTGAAAAAGCAGATACAAATGAATAAACCATCCTCTCTGTCTTCATCTCAACAACAAAGTCTATTCTTCTCACTTTGAGTCGAGAGGGACCAATTAGGACCTTCTGAAGCTGCGCCCCGACAGACTTCTCATTGTAAAGTGCCAGCCAGTCTTTTTTTAAAAGTCTTGTCTTGGCTAAATAAATAAATGATAAAAAATAATCCTCCTCCCCACGAGCAGCTCGTGTTCACAGGCTGACATTAATGCCAGAGTCTCCATGCGGACGCAGCAGGAGTTTGTAGTGACTGTAATTTTCATTGTCAGTGAGGACATCCTCTGAGCCCTGGTGGCTTTAATTAGAGGAGCAACACTGGCAGACGAAGACACCCGTGAGACACGACACCTGAGACACCACGAGTCCGGCCAGGCACGCTTTATCAGTGCCGACAAGCCCATCTGGGGGGAAAAGAGCCAGAGAGTCCAGTTCAAACATGGGCGTCAATGAGATTAGCAGATTAATAGCAGTTCTCTTTCGCAAATTAGGCCGGATTGTTATGTCATTTGCAGACCACATGAACCAAACGACAGATGCCGGTTTTCCAAACAGCTTTCACATGAACCAAACTCTGACGTCAAACGGAAAGCGTGAAAACACCCTAAAATGGTTGGTTGCCTTTCAAACAACAGTCCTGAATATGATCTAGTTGACTGTTTATTGTTTTACTAGCACTGAACTTTGTCTTTTCCAGCTTTATGGTATCACACAGCTCATTAGATGAAGTAATGCTGCCAATGTGTGAGGAAAAAACGCATTCAGCATGACAAAAAAATAAAAATACGGGGGGAAATGAGAGAGGAGGAGGAAGATTATAAGATGAGGATCTGCACATAATCACAGCAAAAGCAGGTTTCAGCAGAAATAAGAATAAAACTAAACACCATTCAGAATAACATATCTGAAAAGGCAATCCATTAACACCGGCGTGTCATATTTAACTACAAACTAAACTACTGCAACCTCAGCATTTCACTGCATGTAGCTCTCCCAGAATGATGGAGGCAATATATACTAATTATATCAGATTAATATGATGGCAAATTCATCTCACAACACATTGGCTCTCTAAAAGCAAACTGGCACTCCAGAACAGTCCGATAGTTTGCTACTTTGACCCATGCAACGGTCAGTTAAAAGATTAATCCACCTACACGAAGAAGAAAAATAAAACCATCGAGGTGATCACAACAACCCAAAAAGTTGTAGTTTAACTACCAGCCATGAAAGACTCCTCTCTGAGTTTAGTGTTTGGTTAATGATCAATGAGTCACAAAAAAACCTTTCAAAATAGAGTTTCTCAAAAATAACTAGCTTTACTTGAACTACAGCATCAAAAGACACTTTTAAAAATTAAATCTACTATAATACCACTAAATTGTTGTTACAAAAGCAATACAAACCACCACTATCTGCACTACCATTTCTAAACCACCACGACATGCTGTTAAAACTCATATAATTGTTATTTTTTATTGTATGTATTTTGTGCATGCTTTAGCCATTAGCAGGACAAGAACAGCTTATAAATAAGTATTGTAATTTGATTACCCAAAACTATAAATTAAACAGTCTATAACTCTTCCAAAACCATCTAGGGTTGTTTTTCCAAAAAACTTTTCCAGGCGTGGAAATTGCCATTTTAAAATTCAATGACTCCAGGTTTTTCATGACTGAAAGAATCCGGTCAATAATTGTTGTTTGATAACTGTACACAACTATACAATTCACACCAGCAATGAAACACGCCCAAATGGGTTGTTTTATGAAGCACAGCGAAGACGAATGGTTACCTCGACATGTTTTAATGTTTTAAATAGAAAAGGCGGTCTGGAAAAAACCCTGATGTCCAAACTGATATGCAAAGGTGTGAGCAAAGCATTTCAAACCCAGAGAAGAAGAAGATGATGATGAATCATGGGATTGTGCTCGTTCTCCAGCTTCCCGGTTAATAACAAGGGGGAGCCCGAGTTCATTTGTTAATCATCTGCACAAATACACAGAGCAATGAGACGGCTCGGTCGAGTCAGGATATGAGCGGCGTACAGGAACAACATCAAGGTCTCGTTAGCTTCCCTACAGCGGTTCTGTGAGGTCTTCGCCAGAGGCTGCATTAGTGTGTGTGAATCCCTGTGGATTGTGATGCCAGGACTATTCCCTGAAGGTTATTAGGTTGAAGCGCTGCGTTCATTTTCATATCTACACAAGAATGAAAGTATCAAGTCATTGTACAAGACTGATGCCAAAGCGAAAGTAGCAATCTCTGAGGCTACAATATTATAAAAATGAATTTGAATAAATTGCTAATTTATTATTATGAGATGACACACTGATTTTTCCCCCAGCTCTGTTTAGATGACACTGTTTTGGATACCTAGAAAGTAGTGTAATATCTCTGATAAAGAGGGTTTCCATGCAGCCAGACCACAAGCCCCGAATCAATCATGGACGGGCCATGCCGGCAGCAGAGACCGCAGGGACGTGTTCTTTCTGTCACGTCTGTGTAACCCAGGTCAAATAATGAGAAATTCCTGAAAGACAAGCCAAAGTGCTCAGCAAGACTACAGGGGGAATAATGAAGGATATACTGAAGGATCGAGAGGCTGTTCTTCACTGGTGAGACTTGACTATGAAAATGACATTAATGGACTTTCACAAGGTTTTTCTGCTGATATATTGCAGCTTTCTTGCTGAAATAACATGTACGTCATCAGAGGTTTAGCTGAGGCAGATGCGGCGCAGAACTGAGTCAGACTGAGGCTGGGTCGGTCAAGGGCAAGATGGAGGCCACACGGGGCCGAGCTCGCGTGTGTGCAGACCGTGAGCTCCGGGATGAGCACGCTTCTGCTGACAGAAAACAACCATATCCATAAGCTTGGGGTTGGGTTAGGCCATTTACACAACTGTGGAAACTGACAGCTCATTTGAATGATAGGAATAGGGCTGTGTATTTGGGGGGAAAACACCATACATACTTAAAGTATAACATAATATCAAATTTCCAATTAATATAAATATCAATTTGAATGATATCTATATACATTTTTAAAATCCCAATACAAACAACTAACGGGTATAGTCAGGTCCTTTTACGTGATTCAAAAACAGTGCAACCAGAGTAGTCACATCCACAAACAAACCGAACCTTTGAATAAATTATTCAATAGACTCATGAACACAAGATACTTTATGAAGCAAGAACAAGTTATTCTTATGAGCCAAACCTTTCAATTAATCATTCAGAAAGACACACGAACATCCCTTGTTTATAATTCAGTTGGTCACGCTTAAGAAACATTCCTTTCAATGAATCATCAAGTCTTAAACACATCAATTACCTTTTAAATCACAAACAAGTGACTCTTATGAGCAGATCATTTGAATGAATCATTCAAAAGGACTCACAAAATCAGAAGTCAACATTTGAATCAAAAACAAGCAAGTCTTCTGAGCCAATCCTTTCAATGAATCAGTCAAAAACACACACACACTCAGAAGTAACCAATTGAATCAGTTTGATATATCAATCTCTGAATTCGTCAGAGTGATTAATCAATCAACGTCTAAATATAACTTCCAGGATAAATCCTTTTTTTTTTTTGCATTCTAGAAGCTAAGGTTCCTTGTATAATTTATAGCATTAGCTTAAATGGAATTTCTTTCATAAAATCAAAATAGACATTATATCTGATGTCATTATATCTGATGTCTGAATGCCCCAATGAATTGGAAAAAAAATTGAAATCAAATTGAATAGGAATCATTTAATCAAACTGACAATCTGTAAATCATAAACGAATAGTAGTGCAGACATCCTTAAAGGTATTGTAGGTAGAAATCCCCCAAAATACTTTTTTCCAAATTTTTTCAAACTGTCTTTATTTATCAATCCATAATTAAAATGTAAGTACTCTGGAAAAGAAATGAAATAAAAATCGAGTGTCTGTAGTTCTCTCAGGACTGTAATAAACACAGCTCATTATTCCATTCGGGACGAAAGAAATGATTGGCTGGTGCGACTGTCACTCTCCCTCGCTACCATGGATACCACCTGTGCTGATACAGGAGCAGCCCACACGCGCGCACACGTTTGAAGAGGCACGGAAGCTAGTAACAATTATGGCAGAGAAAGAACAGTCAGGATTCTCAGTACCTGCATATAGAGGCAGCGAAGTCAAACAAGTTAAAAAAGGAAGACAGTATTTGAAAAGGCTATGAACAAAAAGTCTTTGGATAAATAAAGAAATCATATGAGAGTCAGTATCGGCGTGGCTTTCCAGCGGTGGCGACAACTGACGATCTCATTCTCAAGGGGCTGAAAAGTGTCTCCATGATGGCTTTATTTCGGCTGGACACGTAATCTTGCTGTTTTCATTTTGATGGCATTTATTTTTTCATGAAGCATGTCTCACTAGCACACGTAGCTACCTAATATAGCTACCTAACGTTACGTAGCATAACTAACGTTACACTGGCTTAGCTATGACGGTGTAACTTTGGTGTCGACTGGTATAACGTTACTGTTAGTGAGCCAGGGTTGAGACGATAAATAAGCAATAGGCCTATCTGCAGTTGAAAGCTGTTTTGTTTAATTTCGCCAAATCTAACTTTAGGTTAAAAAGTTTAGGGGATCTATTTTTATACCTAGCTTTACCCTCTGCCTAAACTTTGTTCCTATGTTCACCGTGAACTCTTCCTGCTCCTTTTCTTCACGTTTGGTTTGTTGTTATATGCTCTACATATGTTTACATATGTCTTTATGTTGTATCTGTATGTGCTATACAATATATGTTGTGTGTGTGTGTGTTATATTATCTTGTGTCTGCAATGCAGTTGTGAGAAGGTGTTTGAGTGTGTTACTCAGTTTATCTGTAAACAATCTTATGTTATGAATCTTACAAATTCACCTTCATCACAGTGTAACTGATAGTAACGGCAAACGTGTATCAGTGAAGCTATTTTTAGCTTTGCCTTATATTGAGTTTGATTCCGTTACGAGCTAGTAAAATATTTTAAACTTTACCAGTATCGATATGCGAGCTGGATAGTGAGTACTAACAGCCATGTTAATTGTTTATATTCATACTGATAAAGTTAGTTATTTTATTACTTGTGATTCTGACATGATGTCACTACATCTGGTAAAGCTGGTAAATGCGTCCGACTCTTCCAGCTGAGCGAACGGCCGGGATATCGCGCGTTCATTTGTTTTGGGGGCGTGGCTTTAGAAGGGGCCGAGAAGGGAGGGGGCGGGAGTTAATGGAATAATGAGCTGTGTTTATCGCAGTCCTGAGAGGACTACAGACACTCGATTTTTATAATTTCTTTTCCAGAGTACTTACATTTTAATTATGCATTGATATATAAAGACAGTTTAAACAAATTTGGACAAAATGTATTTTTGTGGATTTCTACCTACAATACCTTTAAATTCATCTGAACTTTTTGAACCAATTTTGAATGAGACCGTTAAACCAATTTAGACACGATAAGATTCTCAATCTATTTAAGGGTCTTATCTTCAAGTGGTGCTGATCTCAGCTCTGAAGAAATTCCAGCACAACCAAAAGATCTTCGCTTATCATTCAGAGATTAGCATAACATCTGCCACCTCTCGCCGAGAGCGCCGCTATCATGACTCGCTATCACTGAACTGAGACCGTCTGTGAACTACACTAACCAGAAGTTCTCTCTGTAACAGCATGGATTGTGTGGCCTAAAGCAGAGATCAGTCTATCAGACTTTTCCAACGACGCCTCTCAACAGAACTGGATTTACAGGTCTCCAAAATCAAAACATCAAAATCCGCATAATACATGACGACAACGTCTAGTCCTACTTCACGAGGTTCATCTGAGGTGGATGTGGTTAACAAACCTAGACAGCTGGTGTGGTCCATTTGATGGGCCGCAGTGGTTTTTTAAAGAACACAAACACATACGTGGTTCTTCTAGCAGGGAAAGCACTGCCCATCATCCTTCAACATCCTGACAAATGAAGCTCAGCTCTGCCAGATACTCACTAGAGGAAAAGCCAGCCCATTTGCTGAGAGACCATTAACCAACAGCAGCTTGTAGTGCCATTAGCTCAGTGTGCGTTGTTAAACAGAGAGACATCCTCGCCCAGGTCATAAGACAGGATCCACAGCTGTGCTGGACCAACCCTGAGATGATTTAGCAAAAAGAGCAAAAGACAGGCAACAGGTTTCAGCCGATCACTTGAGACGTCAGCATTACGATCATCAGATATTATTAGACATCCAACATATTATTAGACATCCAACATATTATTAGACATCCGACATCCAAATTTTTTAAAAGGAAGGCACACCAAGGCTGCATTTATTTGACCAAGAATACAGTAACAACAGTAATATTGTGATATACTGTTACAATTTAATATAACTGTCATACTTTATATATAAAATGACATTTATCCTTATGATGCAAAGCTGAATTTTCTCAATTAAATGCATCCATGACAAATAAAAGTATTCATTTCTTTCGACAAAAAAGAAATCTTACTGACCCTAGACTTTTGAATAGTACAGTACATCTACATTAAAAGAATCAAGCTGCAACGTGTTCTTTCCTTTCTTTTAATTCTTCCTCATCTTGACTTGTTTTGAATACGTCCTGCCTTAATTTTGGGGAAATGAAGGTCTGCTCTTTATTATGTATTGTAAAAACCAGCTCAGATCTTATGATCTGAAGAAAAATCCAAACATGTTTAAGCCGGAGCCGAGCTTGCGGGACCATACGTGTTCACTGAGGTGATCAAAATACAGACAATTTACAGGCTATCAGTGTTTGTGTTCCTGTCACGGCATCAGCAGACAGACACAGACCTACACCTCGCTCTCTTTGCACCGTGTTTTTAAAATCAAGGTTTCAAAGTGTGAATTTCAAAAGGCACAAAGGAGACTTTGATCTCAGTCACTACAAAGTACAAGGAGACGAAAAAAACGTTCACCAAATCATAGTGGCGTGTCTTGGAAATTTTTCATTCAGTGCTTTAATAGCTTGTGCTTTTTCAAAGACAACCTCTTAAAGACAACATAAAATGACATCTGCAGCACATCTGGCGCCCGTGTGGCACATTTCCAAAGGAAAATTAATATCCACGGAAAAATAACATTTTACCCCATTTGATAGGATCAGCAAATGTACACTCCCATTTTTCAGGAAGGATGATTAAATTGATCACAAGTGAAAATAAATCCATTTATAATGTTACAAAAGATTTCTATTTTAAATAAACACTGTTCTTTTGAACTTTATATTCGTTGAAGAATCATAAAAAAAAAAAAATTTCTCCCGCTATAAATGCACTGATACAAATAGGAATAAACCATCTAAAAAGCGTTGAATAATCAAACTACTACAACTAAATGTGATATGGTGATTTAGATAATGTTTCGAATGAATGCCTTCTGATATTTACACTTGTCTTTATAACAATATGCACAGATGAATCATGTGCAAATAAGGACATTAAATAAACAAAATAAGGTTTATTTCATGTTGATTTTTAAGAAAAAAGAGTCGAGTTCCTTTTCCAGACAACCACCAATCCGGATCCTGGGCTCAGGGGATCTCACAGTCATGTCGTGTAGTTACTCAGAAGGCCCAACACTACTTAAAGTCGTCATGAAACGGAAGTTGCGATTGTCTTTTTTTCCTTATTGTGATGTGTATCCGAGTGAAACGGCTTCTGAAATTAGAAAAAAATTTAGGGCGGGGCTTGATTTTATCCTTCGGGAATTTATTGGATCGTTGGAGGTTGGGCGTTGCTAACAAAATGGAGGCAGATTTGAATGCCAGTTTACAGTCAGTAAGCCGGACTCACCACCGTTACCCTCCCATGAAGCATTTTTTATTGAGGAACCCGACGATGAGAACGAGGACGAGCAGCCAAATTTTCCGGAAGGAATCAGCCCATATTTATATGAGCCTCCCGCGAACCAAGATGAGGCGAATGATAGTCACGTTAACCCTCGAGAACATCTCGACGTGTATGAATGGTAGGCTAACTCTTCTTTTCTAAATCTAGTAATAGCCACACCCTCTAGTAATAGCCACACCCCCTAGTAATAGCCACGCCCTCTAGTAATAGCCACGCCCTCTAGTAATAGCCACGCCCTCTAGTAATAGCCACGCCCTCTAGTAATAGCCACGCCCTCTAGTAATAGCCACACCCTGTAGTAATAGCCACGCCCTCTAGCAATAGCCACGCCCTCTAGCAATAGCCACGCCCTCTAGCAATAGCCACGCCCTCTAGCAATAGCCACGCCCTGTAGTAATAGCCACACCCCCTAGTAATAGCCACGCCCTCTAGCAATTGCCACACCCTCTAGTAATAGCCACAACCCCTAGTAATAGCCACAACCCCTAGTAATAGCCACGCCCTCTAGTAATATCCCCGCCCTCTAGTAATAGCCACGCCCTCTAGTAATAGCCACGCCCTCTAGTAATAGCCACGCCCTCTAGCAATAGCCACGCCTTCTAATAATAACCACGCCCTCTAGCAATAGCCACAGCCTCTAGCAATAGCCACAGCCTCTAGCAATAGCCACGCCCTCTAGTAATAGCCATGCCCTCTAGCAATAGCCATGCCCTCTAGCAATAGCCACGCCCTCTAGCAATAGCCACGCCCTCTAGTAATAGCCACGCCCTGTAGTAATAGATTTTGACCGGAAGAGAAGAGAAGTCGTTTCGAGGGGGAGGGAAGGGTAACGTATTTGATTAAAGATTATAAGGGTACATGAAATTAAAAAAAATAATGAAGTGCACAGATAAATCATTTATAATAAACACTACAATATTACATATAAAATACGAATGGTAAAATTTGATTTCATGACGACTTAAAAGGTGCCGTAGGTGATTCTCTGCAGAAAATTTTTTGTTATCCTGATAGCAATCACACTAAGTGGTCTAAATGTATTTTTATAAATGTCGTCTGTGGAAGGTGTAGGACCATAAAATGTTCGTTCAATCGTTGCGTTCGGTCTGAACGGTCCTATAGCACGTGTTCACTGTCGGATCAATATGTTCACGCAGACGTAAGTCATCAGCGCGTTCACATACGCTGTGCCGACAGCAACCAACTAACTTTTCTTCTGAACCGACAACAAGTGGCTCTGGCAAAGGATCTACGATCTATTTATCTTCATCGGAGCCGAGCATAATCTCATTGACGAAACCCTGTAATGCAAGATATATTATTGCACACCGACAACAAGTTTTGCTAGCTAAACAAACCGAAAACTTGCTGCATCTAATTCTGTTTTTAAGAACCTATTCACGTTTGTAGGGTTACTAACTGTCCTAAAGTGTCCTCACCGGTGAATGACACATGATGTATTGCAGTAACGCTGTCTCCGGTCTTCTTGACTGCTTTCAGGAGGCGTGGCTTTGGACAGCGATTTGCAAGGAGGGTGGGACGTACGCTTTTACTGCTATCAGGCTAAAGTTAGCATTTTCCGAGATGTCCTACAGCACCTTTAACCTGGCATGGTGTCTCTAGAGTAAAAACAACAATTGTGAAGCCGATGACAGTGTTTCCGATAAAGGGCCTACTCCACATCAGTATCAGTAATTAATTCCAGATGCTAGTTGTCATCTCTTGTGTATTCCTGGCCTTCGTCACACACTCCCATCGCGGAGCGCTCAGGAGGAGCAGAACAGCTGAGTGTTCCGGAGACTCTTAAATATTTAAAGACTCTTAGTAAATATTTGCTGAGGATGATCAATGCATGACTACAGACAACTGTGTACAATTATGTCAGAAACTTCCTGCAAGTACATTTACACTTAAGAGAAACCAAACCTATTAATAACCCATGAATCAAAACAGAACACAATTTTTTGAACATTAAACATAAGCATGAATTTGCCATTCAATAACCCTTAGTGTTTACTCTTTCATTTTCAGTCTGCATTGGTGAAGGAGTTAGCGGATATGAAAAAGAGCGGGTAGGAGTAATTTATTACCTCAACAACTGCAATGTCACAAATCAAGCTGGGCAAATACTCAACTGCGATGACAGGTGCGTTAATAAATGAGCGGACCAAGGTTAGGCCACGGCATTACACAGAAGCGGTGTAACCGGAGCGATCACGAGGGTGCCGCTCCATTTACCGTCTCCTGAGCTGGAGTAATTTACCTCAGTCCTGAAACCTTCCCACAAGGCCACTGTGCCTGATGAGAACTGCCCCTTCAGCTCACACGGGCAGTAAATTGAGAGGAGGAATAGTCCCGGGCAGTTAAATAAAATCCAGTTGTTAAGTAGCAGAAGATTTAAATGCTCCACCGATCACAGAGTGGGAGAGATTGTTTTCCCTTGACACTTGCAATTCAGCCGTGAGTCATGGGAAGTTACGAGGATCTCTCCTATAAAACCCTTCATCATGGACACACACACCGTGTCATTACAGCTGAAAAAACATAAACCTGTGGTGCGACAGGACAAGGGATAATCAGACAAGAAAATGACACACTCCAGAATACAGTCAACGTGATGTCATGTAAACGCAGTCATAAAACACGGTGTAGCCGTCCAGACGGTTCTAACCTTTCATGGAAAGGTCACATACACACATCTTAAACATCTCTTATAAAAATATCATCAACTGCAAATAAACAACATGTCATCATATGAACAACTGGTCAGTAATCATGCTAATTAAAGGTTCACTTTAAATACACAAAACTCTTTGTTTTGAGACAGACATCACTTAAAGTAATGAAACCTTACAGTTCAGTGAGTGAATCTGATTCAGTGAAGGATTCACCAGACTGATATAAACCAGTTTAGGAGTATTTTTGAAGATTCATTAAAAGGGTCATGTGACACTGAAGACTGTAATGATTAATGATGCAGCAAATTACATTTTATAATATATTCAAATAGGAGATACTTATTTTAAACCGTCATACTCCATCATATTACTGTGTTTTACTGTATTTTTAATCAAATAAATTAATGCTTGGTGTGCAATAATGACTTATTTCAAAAACATTAACAAAATTTTATTAATCCTAAACTCATTTTGTTTCACAGAAGAAAAAGAGTTCCACTTCACTATTTCTTTAGCATTTATGATGAGGGATTTCGAGAACACAAATATTTTTTGCATTTTGGAAAACCTATGGGACATGTGCAAACTCATAGGTTTGACAGATCCAAAACAGTGTGTGTGTGTGTGTGTGTGTGTGTGTGTGTGTGTGTGTGTGTGTGTGTGTAAACAATAGTATCAGGTTCAACTAGTGACAAACACACACACACACACACACACACACACACCAAGGCCTCTAAATTATGCAACAGCACACAGTCCTATTACATCTACCTCGAGTAGACTTGAACGGTAGGGAAAATGTTTTTGCTTACTCGTCCAATTATGCCTGATAAATTCACAATTCATCAGGAAACGATTATTGTTCAGACTGCATCCATATTTACCTTTCGAAGGCTTGCTTAGGCAAAGTTAACACTCGGTGTGTGACTAAACAGAGCAACTTTGCAAATAGGTGAAACTCTAGCCTCGTTTAAACTTTCATTACGGCCACACTGGGGCGATGAGCTGCTCCTACATTCAACGCATGCAATGACTGAAGAGGGGAATTCAAGCCACACAACGAGGGTGTGCCTGTCATTCACTTTAAATAGTTTATAAACAAACAACTCTGTTCATAAATGCATCTCAGAAACCGACCATTTTCAACACCTCCTTCCCTGCTGGTCTGTGGACGCCAGTTTGCAGCCGGACTGCTCGCTCCATATGGAAGTGATTTTTTCAAGCAGGATTTCCCCCAAGGTTCACGCCAAGCACTACACCACTACACCACTCACCACTACACCACTCACCACTACACCACTCACCACTACACCACTACACCACTCACCACTACACCACTACACCACTCACCACTCACCACTACACCACTACACCACTACTACACCACTCACCACTCACCACTACACCACTACACCACTCACCACTACACCACTACACCACTACACCACTCACCACTCACCACTCACCACTACACCACTCACCACTACACCACTACACCACTCACCACTACACCACTACACCACTACACCACTCACCACTACACCACTACACCACTACACCACTCACCACTCACCACTCACCACTCACCACTACACCACTACACCACTCACCAGAACCAGAACCAGATAGCATACAGTGGACCATCAGACGCAGATCCATCTGAGAGCTGTCCGCATCCCCACACCGAGGGCGTCCCGCAAACCTCGTCCGTCCTTCATCCGCAGCCCGACACGATGCTCACGTCATGTTTGTAACATCCATATGTGATTTCAAATTGGGCAGAGCAGGTTTGATAAACAGAAACAGATGAAGTGAAGACATCTGTGCAGGGAGGAGCTGCGAAAGACGCTCTCTGGGGTCAGAAATCAATAACTCTAGTTCAATAACCATCTGAGGGGCGGTTCTTGGAAACGGACCCCTGCAGAGGTCATGTCCCACACAGGCATTGTCTCCTTGTGTAATGTTATTGCTCTCGGTGGGTGATGTCCCCCAGCTCGGGCCCTGGCGGGGTGGAGAGCCACAACGGAAAGGCCCGGACGACTGCCAAAGAAAGCACTTGCTCCGCTCAGGTATGGCTGTTACAATGCAGATCTGCTTTTTCAGGCTGGATTTAACATTCAAAAAATGTTAATGGACTAAAACACAAGCTAACACTGTTTATTGGCCTCATGGTGGTCTGCATGGACTAAACGCAGGAAATGAAGGCAGAACTGATTAAAAGGATTGTCGTCCTCATTATAAACTAGCCAATAATAGGCTGTACATCACAGCTTGCCAACAGCACAATTTGCTACTTGCTATTGCCAGTCGATTGTAGATGGTATTGGAAGTACCTTTGGAGAGAAGTACTTTTTAAAAGTGTAGGCTGTACTTTAAAAACTTGCCTAACACACTAAAACAATTACACTGAACAAACTAAAAGCCACAAAACGATTTTCATTTCACAGAGTTCTTTGAATGAAAAATAAACTATGCTCTTTAGTCAGACATTTAGACCTCCAAAAGACTTCAAATGTTATGATCAAAATCACATTTCGTTAGGATATGGGGAACAATCTAAGTGATTTTTCTATAAAAATTGTGAAAGCTTCAGGTCTGCTGTTCTTGTCTGTAGGGTTGCAAAATTTGGTCCAAAATTTTGTTATTATATCAACATGGCAATACAATAATAATAATAATTCTTATTATGTAAATGCAATAATTACAATGCTAATATTTCATTCTCATTACAAGTTTGGGAAGCTGGTCGGTGCATGTTGCATTCCCATACACACACTATAAGCACATGGAGAGATGAGCTCATGTGGAGCAGCATTTACACACACTGAAATCATGAGCTGCTCGAGTGTATTACACATTATTTTGATTAATCTTCCAGCCCTACATATAGTTATCACTGAAAACTCAGACAAAAAAACAAAAGTTAGAGCTTTTTTTTCTCAGCGAGATCCTAAATGCATTTAAGAGCCAAACGACTAGATCCGGGAAGCAGAACTTCCTCTCTGAGGCCTGTGGTTCTTCACGCTAGTCGGGACCGTCAGTCATGAGGCATTTCCTGGGCTGTGATTTAGCGGACCGCTTTCAGACAGCGAGTAGCTGACAGGGCCGTCCCCGTTCTCCGTCCCATGAGGCCTTTCTGCAGTAGTTGAACTCTCATTCCGGTGTTATCTTAAGGCCAGCACACACACTCACAGGATGGCTGTGCTTATCTCCTCTGTCCAACACAAACAGAGAGCTGACGCTGTGGTCATTTTCCCTCAGCAGCCGCGCTCGGCCCCATAATTCAGCAGAGCTTACGAGCACTGAGTTCTAAGCACATTTTTTTTGACCCATATGCTTTTTAGACTGAATCACTAAATCTTTTTCAGCACAAGTGAAATGGATTTAAATACAATAATACTTCTTAGCCAAAAGCATCCTTAATGAAAGACAAAATACTGAATAACGTAAAAATTCTTGCATGCACAAAACTTTCAAAACTCTAGTGTTTAGTTTTATTATTGCTAGTACATACACCCATCCGCTGCTGAACGAGGTCATATATCAGCCATCAGAATTGCACAACAGTGGCCATTTTTAGTGCAACACGCATTACAACAACAGTGATATCAGCCGGTAAGATACAGTCTGATTGTGCTCTGAGAAACCACATTTCGCACTCAAAAGCACTGAAGTAATAATGCAGTCACTGTGCCGTACCATGACCCTCTCAACGAGCTGTGATGATGTCATAGCCACACATTCCTCAGTCCAACTAAATGTAAAGCTCTATTGTGAAGTGAGGACAGGAACACTATACCTCACAGTTTCCAGGATAATCTACGATCGGGGAGCGTGGATGACCCAACACAATGGGTAGTGAATGCACAGCATATTTCCAGCAACTGAGATTGTTTAGACTTAATGAGTTTGAACTAGGGCTGAAACTTGGTTAATTTACCAATAAATAATAACTAAATCTATGTATGAACTTGTACCTAATGATACTATTCATGACAAAAGATAAGGTTTATGCATTGTAGGCCTAGTTAGGAAAGCCGTTTACTATGGCTGCGTTCAGTCACTTTACAGACGCAATTTAAGGCTTAAATCCAAAAATTGTAAATTGCTTAAATTAAAAAGTGTAAATCCAGAAATATTTTGTTCATTCAGGAAATTAAAGTAGCTGATTGAATATGTGGGAGATCACAAGCTGCTAATGTGTGATGCTGTACTTGTTCCGGTGAGGAGACGTACAAGCGGAGATCGTGAGGCGCGGTCAAATATATTTTGAGCACTGTTATGTATTGTTCATCTAAAGCATCACTGAAACATTTAAAAAAAATTATTATCTAAATTAAAACTTAAGTTATGATCTCTCATTTACTCTTACTGTTATATTTTTAATTATTCGATGACATTAAACTAGGCCTATTAGGCGTTATGAGTTATTCATTGCTAGTTTTTCAATTTAAAAAAATGTTTTCATTTTAATAACTTTAAGTGAAAATGTTTTGTAGTCAGTGTGTGTGTGTGTGTGTGTGTGTGTGTGTGTGTGTGTGTGTGTGTGTGTGTGTGTGTGTGTGTGTGTGTGTGTGTGTGTGTGTGTGTGTGGCGGGGGGCAGATTTTTTGAAAGCCAAAAAAGTTTGAGAAGCACTGGATTATGTCAATGCCCCATTCCAGCCCTAGTTCGACCACACAGAAAACAAGACTGGCCCTGTTGGTCACTGAAAGAGATGAAAGTGTGGAACATTCCAGAACAATGAAAATGGGTCAATGTGTGCCTCAAACATGGCGTTTTCACTTCTTAGTTTTCCTTAATTATGAGAGAAAAAGGCTTACTCCCATCAACCTTATTCCCTTATTTGACATTACGGCTAATCCCACCTACATTCAATTTTACTTTAATTATATTTGGATTCAATTTTAATCCAATCTGCATAAAAATATCTCAATCAAGGACATGGCAGCACAGTGAGCACACAATATTATAAAATCATATATTGCAGGGAACTACACTAACATTTTCCACTGGTGGCACTTGCGCTACTAACTTTTTCAGTTACTAGCGCAAAACATGATTTGGTCGCACAAATTATTTATATAGTAAGCCGCTCTGGATAATAATGACCAATAGTGAAACTGTATTGCATACAGATGTGCTTTTTATTTTACTCTCCATCTTTTAAAACACATGCCTTCTTGTTTTCTTTAAAAATGGTTGGGATAGATTTACTGCAATAGAAAATACAGTAGCCTACACAATAAAGTGCTAAATTAATTTCTTTTGGATTTCACCATGCTATGGTTGGCACAGATGGGCAGACTTCTGAACTCTTAAGGAAAAGTAAAATAAATATAATATGTCATTGTGAAGCTTCAATGATTCGTGTTTGAATTGTTTTGACGCAGTTACAAATTTGGACAGTCCTGCAATTGAAGGCCCACAGAATTTACAGTAGGGCTGCACGATATTGGTAAAAAAAATGACATTGCGATATTTGATTTTTCTGCGATATATATTGCGATATAAAAACAATTTCACCAGATGACTTGAATAGCTCTACTTGGAAAGAATGAATCATTCTAGAATGACTCTTGAGTTCAGTGTTGGACAGATCAGTTGTTATTTTAACCATTCATTAAAGTGAATCGGATCAAAGGAGTCAGTTCGCGAATCGGACGTGTCATTAACGGACAACGGCACACGTTGTGTGATTATCCAGGCAGTTTAGGACATCGCACAAGATTTGTCTCAACACAGAAAACATTTCATCACCAGATAGATTTTGTTTATTGAAAGAGTGGTTTATGCCATCTGAATGTGTGGAAAGCTTTTCAGAGAAGATGAGGCAACGTTATTTTAGCACAATTCACAACCAGTGGTAGTTCAGAAAAAAAAAAACTTCGGTCTTCCGACCTTTTACCATCGTGTATTCTCAAAGATATTCAGTCAACTCAATTCATTATTATGAGCGAGGGAGGGAGAGAGAGCGCGCGCGCGACTGGGGCTTTCACTCTCTCTGCTCGTTCTCTCAGTTAAACAAGCGCGAATCCGCGAAGCCAACTTGATGTGTTGAATGCTCAGAGCGCGTTATAAAACGTATTCTTAAAATACACATGTCTGTTTTAATAAATGCTCATAGTAAATCATAGCATATTGCCTAAAACATTAGGTAGGTACAAAATTAATCAAACGGTGATACATTTGCGACCCATTAAAAATTAGGGTCGCAATGGCATTTCAAAAGGTTGCATATGCGACCATTTTGGTCGCAGTGTAGTTCCCTGTATTGAGATATGGCTTACAGTGGCAACAGCACCTATTTATTGTTATTTTTTATATAACATTTTAAAGATATATTTATAATATTAAATTATAGGCCCTACATGGTTTTACCATTTGATACATAACTGTACCATGGCACAATCACAGTACTTTTCTGTAACGCTTGGTAGTAAAAACCAACGTAGGAAACAAGAACAGGCCTCATGAGCGGTCAAGAGAAGTTGGACAGGGCGTTCCTGCTCGCCACTGAAAGAGTTTCACGCTCATGGCAGGACTCATGCGTAGAGGAACAACAAAAGATGCATTCCAAAATCTGCAACACGCCACAAAATATTTGGCTAAGCTTTGAGGAACATTTGCACTTACACAGACTTCGGGAGGGTGTGATGGGTCAGATTTCTCAACGCTAAGCATTCAAAACAATACCATCAGAGATTTACTCTACAATTATATATTGTAAAAAGTATATTCATGCCTAAATTTAGGAAATTCATTCAACAAGTCTGGGGAATGTAAAAAGAGAATTAACTGAAATAAAAGTGTCTGTCATTGGTTGTAAATTGATGAGAAAGCATGTTGGAAAGAACAGCACAAACAAACAAGTCAACAGCTCTGAAAAGCTGTCTGATCCTGTGAGGTCACCTGTGTGTGACTACACACACACACACACACACACACTAGTGGTGCAACGGATCATCATTGATCCGTGACCCGTTCGGATCAATATCTTCGGTTCGGCACACGCGTGATCCGCGGATTGATTTATGAAAAAAAAAAAAAGTTGTGCGCATATTCAATCCACACACAGCGTGATCATGGCGAACGGAGGAGCTGGAACGCCCCGCGTCATTTAAATCCCCTGTATGGGAGCATGTTGGCTTCCCTGTCAAATATAATGATGAAGGAAAGAGGTTAGTGGATAAAACCCGTGACGGTGTGTAGGCACTGTGGCAGCATGGCCACGCATTTGAAGCGACATCGCCCCGATGTTTCACTCACAGGAGTGAAAACGAAGGCTGCTCAACAACCGCTTATCACCGCGGCATTTAAGCAGCCCCTTGTTGCACAATCAGAGCGGGCTAAAGCCATCACAAACGGCGTTCGCGCAGCACTACCCCTCGCTCGACCCTCTCTCTCTCGCGCGCACTCTCTCTCCCTCATATGAGGTGCCATCTACGGCTTAAATCAAACTTCATTCACGCACATATATATGAAACACTTGCATACACCTATACTAAGTAGTCAAACATGCATGTATACTGCTGAAAGCTCAAACAAATACATATGAAATGCACAGACACACCTAAAGTCGCTCACTCACGTACACGCAAACTTTACACACACGAGATGCGCGCACACGCAAACTCTCCACGCACATAATCATGAGAGACGCGCATACACACAAACTCGCGCACACACAAACTCTCCACGCACAAACTCAATGAGACGCGAGCACACACACAAACTCTCCGCGAACATACTCATGAGACTCGAGCACACACACTAGCGCACATACTCATATGAGACGCATGCTCACACAGTACATGATGCATATGATTCTCAGTGTGAACATAAGTCACACATTGGTAAGTGCATTTTTTGTTAACAGAGAATGAGAGTCCATTGCTTTTATTGTTTTTGGTTTTGTTCATTTATTGCGGATATTTAAAATGTTTTCAGTGTTAAATAGTCTATAGAAATAAGTTTATTGATCTTTGAAAAGGTATACCTGCATTATTATGCCATTATCATTATTTTAGATGAAAATGGTCTCAGAACGACAATATTATCGTTTATTATCAATATTATCGTTTATCGCAATAATTTCTTGGACAATTTATCGTCCAGCAAAATTTGTTATCGTGAAAGGCCTAGCTATCAGTGTGTTTATAGGTGCAGACATGAGGCAATTTTTTTTTTTTTTTTTGCTGATCCGAAAAATGATCCGATCCGTGACTCTGATCCGGGAAACGATCCGAACCGTGAGTTTTTTGATCCGTTGCACCCCTAACACACACACAAGGCTACCGGGTCTGCGCACAATGGGTGTTTGTTGGAGGGAACGATGGCCAATCAGCTCAGCCCTGGAGCGGCCACTGACTGACCATCGGCCTCCTGGGAGATTAATAGAGGCTGACAGGCCAAGGCTAGGGCTGGGATCAGACCTCCCGCTCACGGGACGTCCATCCAGTCTAACGACAGCCATTCAGCACTGTGACAATGAGGCGTTTGTGTGCACAAACCACAGAACCACCTCACAAAAATAACAGGATCAAAGTCACTGGGTGGATGAAGGAAATCGAGGTGCCTTGATCTTATACTATGATAGGTGATGGATTACATGCATCAAATACTATAAAAACAACATCCTGCTTCTGAATTCCTACGTGTAGTCCATTTTATATCCAAAAAGATATGCAAGGCAGCACTAATTCATGTTTTTGACATGATTTTAAAAAAAGGCCTTTGTGAAATTAACTAATACATTTTCCGTCCACCTATTTGTATGTGAATTTTGGGAAATCGCATAAAAAAAGCACTGGGTGAAAACACCAAAATGTGCATAAAATCCCATAAAATGCGCATGCCCATGAAAATACCTTTGCGCTCAAATGAGGCGGATCATTTTGGACAGAAACACACGTACCGAATAGAGAAGTCACAAGAATGTGATTAGATAACTGGACTAACCAGCGGATCAATTTCACTGCACAGCATCCCAGATGTTGGATTGATCATTCTGTAATATCTGAGCCAAACTCGGTCATCAAAATGGTTGGTTATAATGATCTCCCATAAGTGTCTCACACGACTGCGTTCCCAGAGACCAGACGTCCGCTTCTGAACTCAAGATAACATCACAGTGTTTATTGCGTTTCATCAACACACTCTGAAACACAAGTCATTTATGATGTACGAATAAAGAGCCACAATGGCTTCCCCGATTTCAGCAACTTTCCTTTTTATTACTGATATTTTATGCTAATTTCCCAGGAAGTGATGATTTTATTCTCTTGGACACATAGGATGGCATTCGCTAATGTCTTATGCAATATCCCAACTTTGCTAACTTTTGCACTTTTGTTAAAAACACATTTAAAAAAAATAATATTAAAAAAAGGTAAGCCTAGATAAAAAAGCCCTTCATACTGTAGGTAAAAACAAATTCCTTTTTGCTATATTTTTGCATTATATTCTTATAATGTAAACATTTCCATTAAGAAAAGCAAAGCAGTTAAATTTCGTTGATTATCATTACATTTTGAAAACATAGGATACATGTACAGTATTCATCATTTTGATCTACAAACTAAATTTATGTTGAACACCACATTCAAATTAACCATAACTGAAACATTCTAAAGTCAATGCAAGTAGTATGTTTTTATATAAACAGTAACTTTAATCTGATTACTGAAAAACTAAAGATTACTCATTTCTAAATCAATTATCAAACTATCTGCAGCCCTACTTCGTAAAGTTAACACCAATTCTGATCCTCTGTTGACAACCTCTCACGCTGAACTTGCACAACCGAGCCGATTAGCTGTTTTCCAAGCTCTCCCGCAGGAGTGTGTGTGCGCGTGTGTGTGTGTGTGTGTGTGTGTGGAATGCAGTCGTCGTACGAGGAGTGGAATACAATGATTCGGATAGCGACCGCACCCTCGGCACCACGTGAGGACACTTGTTATGATTCAACACACAGCCTTCGCACAGGAGCTCAAGCAACGGCTGAAGAGAAACACACCAGCCGAAACCTGAACCCGTCACAGAACATACAATCATTTCGGAAAAATATGTCAAATTCGGAATAATAAATGAATGCCAAATTAATTCATAACGGATCAGAACTAGGAAATTGCTGAAAATGGGATATTTTAACAACCTCATGAAATAGCTTTTAGTATCGTGTCTGTTAGATTTGAGCCTATATACTAGTGAAATCCTAAATTGACAAAAAAACAAGTATTTATTGTCTTCTAGCAAAATAGACCAAAAATATTTAAACACATTTTAACGCTTTACATCCTTTCCCATTCATCAATTGTCTGCAAAGATTGTAACGGTTCAAGTTGTCAAATGTGATGTAATTTAAACTGAATGCTATTGGCCATTTTAATCAAAAACATCTCACCCTTTCCTGTTTTAACAGGAAATACGCCAACACAGGGGAAAAATCAGCTCTAACCATTATATGGGAGTTTTTGTGATAAGAGACAGGCTAGTTCCAAGGCAAAAATAAGAGACAGATAAAGCACAGACATTCTTGATGATGTACCCAAAAGTGCATTATAATCCCCTCAGATCAGGGAACCATGGATTAGGATTTTTAAATTACTGCTGAGGGAAACCTCGTGAGTTTTATACCTACACAATTACAGCGCAGACCGCAGTGCATTTCTCACAAAAAAGGAAATACAGGCTCAGATTGTGCACATTTAAAGGCATGAAAATCACCATGGAGATGATTTCCCTGAGAGCCACACACTGTTGAGGTGACAAAGACTCTTCATTTCTAATACATTTTCATATCCACCCGAAAGTTGCATCTTTTAGCTTGCGCACCACACTGAACACAAGGACTTGAGTCTCTGATGCCCTGAGAAATCAGAATTAAAGTTCATTTAATGCAGTATGTGATTATAATCCACCAGTAAGCAGCACTGTGTCCTAATGCAGAGCTTGTTCTGCAAAGAGCTCACATCTAATGTTCTCTAACATTACTGAGTGTAAAATTAGACAAGATGAAGTTTTGCACACAAGAACATTATTTCCCTACAAACGCTACATAGCCACTGCCTCCACTAACAGTTATTGATCAGCAATTGTGCATCATAAACACATTATGCAAACATGCAGAGAGACTTAAAAACATGATATCAGATCTAAAGCTCTAGATAAAGGCAACAAGTGTAAATGGTTGCCAAAATAGCACAATTATATATTTGATGCATTCAGTTAGATGCTTCAACCATGAGGAAGAGAGCGAGTCTGCATACGCAAATATTTTCCCACGTCCACCAGTGACACTGAACTATCACGTCCTGCTGGGAACAATCAGGTTAAGATACCGTGGGAAAACCTGATCTGATTACTCTTTCACATCACCTTTACCCTGAGCTACACATTATTATATGCTGAAGAATATGCTGACTGTGTCACAATCTTTAAAGGTATACCCTCAGGGACACTTATCCATTTGTGATGCACAAACACTAGAGATTGAGGAATTTTGATTTGTTTTATGCTTAATTGTCCAATAAACAACTTGCAGAACTGGAATGTAATCATTTCTGCTTTTGGATCAACTAAAATCTAAATCATTCATCATTAGCTTCTGAACAGCCTGCTTTACTTGACTAATACTGTACATTAGGGCTGTCACAGTACAAAAAAGCGTTTAAATGTATCCACTTTGGAGAGCGTTTTCAAAAAGCTTTATTTTCTTTAATAAAAACACTGTCAGTGTGGTCGGATGGCCAAAACGGAGAGAAAAAGAAGTGGACAAGGCCTAATAAGGCTCTCAATCTCTAAAGCACAAGCTTACTGAACTCTGCAAGCTCGCAAAAACTCCCGTTATACAAAAAAAGGTGTCTTAATTGTACAATGAATCTCTTATTTACATAATGTTTTCTAGGGGGTAATCTGTAGGCACCTCACGATTCGCTTCAGACGGCTGCGATGCGATGCTAAAACAATCATCGACGCATCTTTTTTGTGTGTGACTACTTGGTACTTTTAAATGATGAGTGATGACCCAGAAATAATTTACTTACAATACTTCCTGTATTCATTTTATTAATAAAACAAATGGAAGTGATTTGGCAAGTCAACTGTAAGGTTACATTTGTCAGTATGTCCCAACAGAACCAACAGGAAAAGAGACGTGTGCCTGTATTAGCAGCAAACTGTAGTAAAATAATACAAACTTCGCCATATTCTGAATCTCTAGCATTTAATAATAGACTTCTGATGTGCAATGAGCAATATAATCCTTCAGACAAAATAACATAATCATTGTGCTGTAGCAAAATCACAAACAACTTTCATTCAAAAATATAAATGATGTACCAGCAGCTCTCATACAGAAATAATACTTGTGTACTTACGCATATTCTGAATAATTAGCAACATACAAAGCCGCACTTATACACAACTAAATAATAAAGAGTTATGACTGGAAATTTTTGCTATATACCACAATCAAAAACAGCTTATACAAAAAAAAGTGAATGAACATCTGCAGAGCACAGTCAAAATCTCTTTTTGTGGCATTGCACCGACACACACTGTAGTGCAGTAAACCTATAACGTATGTATAACAGATCGGTTTACAGCATATTGATGTGAAAACTAACTAAACTAAAGCATGAATAAACGCCATCAATGCGTCTCTGTTATGTGCATATGTGCACGCCACTGTCCGGGCACTTGCTTCTGCGTTCCGTCAATATTACGTTATTAGAGAAAGAAAAAAGAATTTAGAAAATCGATTTTTGACATTTGTGAATCGATTCAGAATCGTCCGCATCTAAGAATCGACTTTTTCCCCCACTACTAATGTTTACACATTGAAGTCGGTCGCGGGATTAGCAGATGAGCGTTTCCTGCGCGCCGCACCGGTTTCAGAAACATAAAAGGATGAGCGATGACAGTAAAGGAAGAGAGAGGACCAGGCCTGGACTATTTAAAGATGTGTTTTGTTTAAGTGGGTCTCTTTTACTTTAGTTTTTGTTTATTTTTCCCTCCTCCTTTTTCCCTGATCCTTTAACTTAGTTACAGTCTTTTGTATTTTGTTGTTGTTCCATCTCTTTAGTTTCATTTTTTACTGTGAAACAACAGCCTGCCACCTTCTGGAACAACTGATTAGTGCTAAACAAATTCATTGCGCTAAATACGCGCAGCTACAAAACTCGGGCAGAGCGTCTGAGAAAGGCGCATTACAAATAAAATGTATTATTAGTGACGAAAATTAAGTATTCTGGAATCTAAAGCCAGAGACATTTCCTTTGCTAGATAATCATTTCCATAATCTTTTTTTTTTTGTGTGCGTTTTTGTTTTTTGCCTTTTCAGCCATGGAAAGGGCATCCAACACTTGTCAAAACGGTTGTCTCACACACACACAGAGCCAATCTTATCCAGTGTGAGACACATGGGATTGGCTTTAGCAGGGTGGGGGGAACAGTGCAACTGTTTCTGGTGGACATGACACATGCAAATACGGGAAATGATGATGTTGTTCATCCATTCTCTTAAAAACACTGCGCTGATGGGTGGAAGGCTTGGTTTTTGTATTTCTGAATCAAATTGTTTCATTAAACCATTCAGTTGCCTTATTACAAACAATTACCTTATGCATCTTATCTTAAAGCTCAAATAATCTTATGAAAGATTGTGAAAAATGTCATATTTTCTCGTAACTTTTTAATTATCATATTAAAAACAGAGGGAGCTACAGGAAGTAAGCAGACTTCATAAACACTATCCACACATATTCAAACATGAAAAGTTGTAACAGGAAGATGCCACATGCAAAACCATCCCTACTACAATCCCAGAAAACCAAGATGATAAATTATGCATGTAATAAATGACTAAGCTAGTTAAACACACTTGCTTATTTATTAAATGTATAACAAGGCACTTTTTAAGTCTGCCCAAAACTTCCAAATTTGAACTGTAAACACACCGCAATCCCAAATGACTGTGATGTTAAAACTGACGATAAAAGAACAGCCGAGTTCATCCGAGCACAACTACACAAGATAGAGGCACAAAACAAACCCTTACATGAATCCAAATGCAGCCCAGATGCATGTAAACTTGGACAAATACATGTTAGCATTTCAAAATGCATATTTTCATGATTGCATCTATGAGCAAAAGGGGTGATGTTTAGAGAGATAATCAGAATCTCTCCATTTTAAGTCTGGTCTACTGAGTTACGACATCTCCAAAAATATACAGTAGCACCAGCAGAACCCTTCAATTATACAGTCCCACTGCACATTCTACTGTAAACAACAGTGTTTCACAGGTAAAGTAACCAACTTATCAGTTTAGTGTTTATATAAATGACTCCTATCAAGTGAGAAATGCAAAGCATTTTAAACTTAACAGCCACAGCCCAAAAGAAAAAGATAAATGATTTGCAATCTAATGACTACAATAGAAAATCTCGATAGTAGATCTGCACATTGGTTATTTGAAAAAATAATAAGTACGGTTGTAAAACAATAATAATATTAGGCGATCTATTTACTATCAACGTGCAAGTGAATAAAATGTGCCAATAGAATCGGGCTTGCAAATCGGCTGTCACCATTGGTTGGAGGACTAGACGATTACGTCATCATTGGCTCTTCAACACTCCCGCTGATCTGAGGAGTTTGTGCTTGTAGGATATCTGTTATGCACTGTCCACTTCTTCCTAATCACCCTCTAAAGACCACAACAAGCCTAATCTAGGCTTTTATTATGTCACATCAGCAGGTGCTTCGGGGGCTCAATATCACGTATGCATGACGTATTAAGGGCCAAAGAATATTGTCAGAGCCTATGGGGGTTTCCAGTAAATCAGCAGGAGACCCCCGACCTGATGCTTTACCCCCAACCCCCTTCATTCAGAGCATTCATGCACTGCCCGCCTAAAAACACTAATTCCCGACCAAAAGGGCTTGCAATCCAATGCATCTGCCGGTGCCAAATTACATGCATATCCTCAAGAAAACCAATGCTTGTTAAACACCCCTTGATCGCGCGATTGTTTGCATCGAAAACACGCTGATCTAATATTTAAGCAAAAATAGGCATGCGTTCTCATGCATCAGAATGACAACATGCATGACATTCAATGACGCTTGCGTTTTAAATATCTGAAAACATGAACCCATGGTTGTGCATTTATTTGCACGGTGTAACGTTATTTCAAGTTACATCATTTAAATCTAGTTTCTGACCGATATATTGGCCACGGACATCCTAAAAACGCGTATATTACATTAACGTACCACCTACAACCTCATGCAACATCATCATCCCGCACTATTATGCAGCTGGCCTGATCTAATCTGACAGTTTTGCCAGCAGCTCTGCTACAAACTGCAAGCACCGATTTTTTCCTGTAAAGGCCAATGCTGAACAGCAACAGGGACCCAGCTAAAAGTGCTCGCATCTCATTCATAACAAAATATTTTGGTTTACTTCACCTTTATAGTACACGAAAATATATACACAAAAATGCACTCAAAAATACACGAAACAAGTCATAATAAATGTAGTCGTTCCAGAGCCACTAAGACATTTGAAAAACAGATAATTTATGACAGACCAAGCGCACGTTTCTTCACTATAACAATCTCGCGTGCTGGGGGAATGAACCTCGCGGCACGGACGGCAGGAGCTCGTGCGGCCTGTGCTCGTCGCGGCTCCGGGGACTCACCTCAGTCGGTTGGCTGATCTCGAACAGGTCGAGCCGGTTGGCGTTCCAGTGGTTGATGATGTCGGCGAGTTTCCGCCGCTCCTCCTCTCGGCTCCCCGACATTCTCAAATCCCGACTAATTCTAGTCAAGCCGGACAGAGAAAGAATCTGCCTTTCCCCTCGTCGATTCGGTTTTATCCACTCAAACTGGCTTCTAATCCGACGACCTGAAATAAAAGTAAATCTGTTACACCCAGAATATGGGCTTTCAAACGCGGTTTCTGTGGTGAGTATCGCTCTTTCCCGCAGTCGCCGGTTAATGCACCTCAGCTCTATCGTCAACCGCTTCTACTGTTTCCGCGTTCCCTGCTCTCGTTCCGTTTGTCTTATCGCGCTCCGTGCGCGCTCCCTATGGCACGGCAAAGTAGTGGGACTGACTGGAGCTGCGCGCGCGCGCCCCCTATACTCCGCACAAAATCCATGAAGGACGCTTACGGATACGCGCATAGCAACAAATAATGAAAGAAACATCTCGTGCCAGGCACTGACTGCTCTCTTCATTCAAAATACTTTATTGTGTTCGCGGATGTCGTTTGATTAAATTGTATAGCCCTGTTTAAGATTTTCCGACGTGATAAAATAAAACTATTGATAGATAGATAGATAGATAGATAGATAGATAGATAGATAGATAGATAGATAGATAGAGAGAGAGAGAGAGAGAGAGGAGTGAGAGAGAGAGAGAGAGAGAGAGAGAGAGGAGTGAGAGAGAGAGAGAGAGAGAGAGAGAGAGAGGAGTGAGAGAGAGAGAGAGAGAGAGAGAGAGAGAGAGAGAGAGTGAGAGAGAGAGAGAGAGAGTGGAGAGAGAGAGAGAGAGAGAGAGAGTGAGAGAGCGAGAGAGAGAGAGAGAGAGTGAGAGAGAGAGAGAGAGAGAGAGTGAGAGAGAGTGAGAGAGCGAGAGAGAGAGAGAGAGAGAGTGAGAGAGAGAGAGAGAGAGGAGTGAGAGAGAGAGAGAGAGAGAGAGAGAGGAGTGAGAGAGAGAGAGAGGGGAGTGAGAGAGAGAGAGAGTGAGAGAGAGAGAGAGAGTGAGTCTTGTCCCGGTCTGACCCTCGAGGACAGAGAAATCAAAAGCCTCCTGTACGCTGATGATCTTCTGCTGCTGTCTCCTCATGAAGAGGGTCTGCACCAAAGCCTCTCGCTTCTGGACCAGTACAGCAGCGACTGGGCCTTACCCATCAACATGGACAAGTCCAAAATCATGATCTTTCAGAAAAAACCTCGCCTTACTGACAAAAAATACAAATTTACACTGGGGGGAACAATTCTTAATCATGTCACCTGCTATAATTATTTGGGTCTGACAATCTCAGCTTCTGGAAAATTTGACACGGCAATAAAAGATCTGACTGATAAAGCACGTAGAGCTTATTACAGTATAAGAAAACCCCTGTTCAAATTTAACCCACCCATTAAACTGTGGCTGAAAATCTTTGACAGCATCATCAAACCCATCCTTCTTTACGGCTGTGAAATCTGGGGCTCAAAATTTAAATTAAATTACGAATCCTGGGACAAAACCCCCGCTGAAATTTTCCACCTTGAGTTCTGCAAGAACATCCTGGGAACTCACAGAAACGCTCCAAGTCTGGGTTGCCGGGCAGAATTAGGCAGATTCCCTCTCCTATCCGAAATCCAGAAGAGAGCCGTAAAGTTCTGGTTTCATCTATCAGATGCGCAGACAGAGAGCTACCATCACTGCGCTCTCAGATACAGGGCAGGACACACAGAGAGTGACCCCATGCGATATTTAGTGGAAAAACACCAACTCAATTCATCAATTCAACTTAGACACTCAAAAGTAAAAGAAATAGGGAAAATAACCAAAGAAGAATACATACACGATTGGCAGATAAAGGTCACACAATTAAATAAATTACAATATTTCCACAAAATAAAGTCCGATTATAAATTGGCACCATACCTGACTGATATCAGTAACTATGGTCAGAGAAAGCTCCTGACAAAGTATCGCATTAGTGACCACAGTCTGTGTGTGGAGACGGGCCGACACAAGCAGAGCTGGAGAGAGAGAGAGCTCAGACTGTGTTCACACTGCACTGATGGAGTCGTAGAGGACGAGCTGCACTTCCTCACCGGGTGCAGCAAGTATAAAAACATCAGAGACGCTTATTTTACACAAATAGCACAGATTATACCTCAATTCCAACAAGAGAGCCTCATAAACAAACTGTCTTATATTTTGGGAGAGAAAGAAGAGTGTATTCAGCTGGCAGCGCAGTATGTGTCTTCCTGCCATCATATGAGGGAGAAGGGCTGAACCCTCTTTCCCATTAAACTGCTCTCTGTACTTATTTTTGTTATTGTATATATTTTTGTTATTTTATTTTATTGTGATATATTTATGCATAATATTGAAATGTTTTATTGTTATTATTTTTTATTTTTTATTGTTCACTTTTAATGTATCTACATATATGTTTATATATTACTATTGCTTTGGCAATATTGTGCTATTTTACACAGTCATGCCAATAAAGCCCAATTGAATTGAATTGAATTGAGTGAGAGAGAGAGAGAGAGAGAGAGGGAGAGAGAGAGAGAGAGAGAGGAGTGAGAGAGAGAGAGAGAGAGAGAGAGAGAGAGAGAGAGAGAGAGAGAGGAGTGAGAGAGAGAGAGAGAGAGAGAGAGAGAGGAGTGAGAGAGAGAGAGAGAGAGAGGAGAGAGAGAGAGAGAGTGAGAGGAGAGAGAGAGGAGAGAGAGAGAGGAGTGAGAGGGAGAGAGAGAGAGAGAGAGAGGAGAGAGAGAGAGAGAGGAGTGAGAGAGAGAGAGAGAGAGAGAGAGAGAGAGAGAGAGGAGTGAGAGAGAGAGAGAGAGAGAGAGAGAGTGAGAGAGCGAGAGAGAGAGAGAGAGAGTGAGAGAGAGAGAGAGAGAGAGAGTGAGAGAGAGTGAGAGAGCGAGAGAGAGAGAGAGAGAGAGTGAGAGAGAGAGAGAGAGAGGAGTGAGAGAGAGAGAGAGAGAGAGAGAGAGGAGTGAGAGAGAGAGAGAGGGGAGTGAGAGAGAGAGAGAGTGAGAGAGAGAGAGAGAGTGAGAGAGAGAGAGAGAGAGAGAGGAGAGAGAGAGAGAGAGAGAGGAGTGAGAGAGAGAGAGAGAGAGAGAGAGAGAGAGAGAGAGAGAGAGAGGAGAGAGAGGAGAGAGAGAGAGAGAGAGAGAGAGGAGTGAGAGAGAGAGAGAGAGAGAGGAGAGAGAGAGAGAGAGAGTGAGAGGGAGAGAGAGAGAGAGAGAGAGAGTGAGAGGGAGAGAGAGAGAGAGAGAGAGAGAGAGAGAGAGGAGTGAGAGAGAGAGAGAGAGAGAGAGAGAGAGAGAGAGAGAGGAGTGAGAGAGAGAGAGAGAGAGAGAGAGAGAGAGAGAGAGAGGAGTGAGAGGGAGAGAGAGGAGAGAGAGAGAGAGAGAGAGAGAGAGTGAGAGAGAGAGAGAGGAGAGAGAGAGAGAGAGAGGAGTGAGAGAGAGGAAGGAGAGGAGAGAGAGAGTGAGAGAGAGAGAGAGAGGAGAGAGAGAGAGAGAGAGAGAGGAGAGAGAGAGAGAGAGAGAGAGAGGAGAGAGAGAGAGAGAGAGAGAGAGGAGAGAGAGAGAGAGAGAGAGAGAGGAGAGAGAGAGAGAGAGAGAGAGAGAGAGAGAGAGAGAGAGAGAGAGAGAGTGAGAGAGAGAGAGAGAGAGAGAGAGGAGTGAGAGAGAGAGAGAGAGAGTGAGAGAGAGAGAGAGAGAGAGAGAGAGAGAGAGAGAGAGAGAGAGAGAGAGAGAGAGAGAGAGAGAGAGAGAGAGAGAGAGAGAGAGAGAGAGAGAGAGAGAGAGAGAGAGAGAGAAGAGATTTGCTGGCCACAAAGCTGCTCAGTCAAACATCATCATTATAGAGTTATAGAGTTGACATGACCAGCTGTGCACATCTGCAAAGCAATCAGCTCAATGAAGCGGATGATCCACCATATAAAACTAACTCAATATGAGCCGGTTACATTAGAGCCCTGTTCCTTTGTGCACCCAAAAACTACTAATTTCAATACTGTAATTCTGAAGTTTGCAAAGACTTTTTTAGATTAGTGGTGCTTTTGGTTTCTCAAAGCCCTTGGTCATCATAAGTATTAATCATTATGTAACTCGTCCTGAACCATTTGTACTATGAGACGTGGAATTATGTGGCTCATATGAGTGATCTGACTTATACTCACATTCTTCAGATATGTGAAATACTTTGGTTAATAAATGAAATGGGTAACATGTTAACACAGCACACTGACCCTAAAGAAAAGGCATCTCTCCGTCTCAGTTTTCCACTGATTCTGCACTTCGGTGGTCTGAGAGCCACACATTTGAAGGGCAAATTAAAGAGAAGACAGATTAGCAAATAAATCATCATTATATCTAACGGATATGTGCTTTATGAGTCAGCTTTCTTTGTGGCAGCTTTCTTCCCCTCAATCTTATTTCATATTGACGCAGATCCTGGGCAGAAACTGACAAAGCACAAATGGAAAGATCTTATTAAAAGTGCTGTAAGTGATTATTTTGAATATCACACATGAAATATATCCACTACCTGACTAATATCACTGCTGGACTCTGTAAATAATCAGAAACTAATCAGAAAACTAGCATATTTGCCTTGGAAAATATCTATAATGTAATATTTACGATTCAAATGCCCAAGCAACTGTTGCACTTATAATTAATTTCGGGTTTCTTTACTTCCTCTGTTGCTTATCATGATCTTACAACCTGTAAATAATTGCCTCTATTTTATATGCGGTGATATAGTGGTGAGGTCAAGGGTGACTATAAGTAAATCACAGTGTCTCAAGCTGCATCTGTGCTAGAAACAGGAAGCTTGTGAGAGCCGAAGCAATACAGTTTCCTTTTTAACACTGGTTTCGTTTTATCCCCCTACATTCACACACTCACTTTAAAGCTGAAGTTTAAAACTGAACTTTGAACTCTGAAATGTTTTTCTACAGACATCTGAAAGCACTTAGAGGATCCTTATATTCTGTGATAAGAATAGGTATTATACTGTTCAGAAACGCAAACACAGCTCTTGATCTGTAAAAGTGGAGGAATGCTCAGGCTGAGGGAAGGAAGGCCAACATGGAAACATCCTGCATCCCGATCCCTCCTGCTGACTCTCGTTTATTATCCCATTACATTCATGTAGGCAATTAAGCATCACTGACATTAGAAAGACAACATGTTGTCATGCCAGGTCTTATAACTAGAAGCTATACACTGCCCGGCAGGGGCGTCGCTAGACCCTTTTTAGGGGGGCTTCAGCTAGCCTTCTGTCTAGCCCCCCTAAACTTCTGCCTAGCCCCCCTAAACTTCTGTCTAGCCCCCCTAAACTTCTGTCTAGCCCCCCTAAACTTCTGCCTAGTCCCCCTAAACTTCTGCCTAGCCCCCCTAAACTTCTGCCTAGCCCCCCTAAACTTCTGTCTAGCCCCCCTAAACTTCTGTCTAGCCCCCTAAACTTCTGCTTAGGCCCCCTAAACTTCTGCCTAGCCCCCCTAAACTTCTGTCTAGCCCCCCTAAACTTCTGCCTAGCCCCCCTAAACTTCTGCCTAGCCCCCCTAAACTTCTGCCTAGCCCCCCTAAACTTCTGTCTAGCCCCCCTAAACTTCTGCCTAGCTTCCCTAAACTTCTGTCTAGCCCCCCTAAACTTCTGCCTAGCCCCCCTAAACTTCTGCCTAGGCCCCCTAAACTTCTGCCTAGCCCCCCTAAACTTCTGCCTAGCCCACCTAAACTTCTGCCTAGCCCCCCAAAACTTCTGTCTAGCCCCCCTAAACTTCTGCCTAGCCCCCCTAAACTTCTGTCTAGCCCCCCTAAACTTCTGCCTAGCCCCCCTAAACTTCTGTCTAGCCCCCCTAAACTTCTGCCTAGGCCCCCTAAACTTCTGCCTAGGCCCCCTAAACTTCTGCCTAGCCCACCTAAACTTCTGCCTAGCCCCCCTAAACTTCTGCCTAGGCCCCCTAAACTTCTGCCTAGCCCCCCTAAACTTCTGCCTAGCCCACCTAAACTTCTGCCTAGCCCCCCTAAACTTCTGTCTAGCCCCCCTAAACTTCTGTCTAGCCCCCCTAAACTTCTGCCTAGGCCCCCTAAACTTCTGCCTAGGCCCCCTAAACTTCTGTCTAGCCCCCCTAAACTTCTGTCTAGCCCCCCTAAACTTCTGCCTAGCCCCCCTAAACTTCTGCCTAGCCCCCCTAAACTTCTGTCTAGCCCCCCTAAACTTCTGCCTAGCCCCCCTAAACTTCTGTCTAGCCCCCCTAAACTTCTGCCTAGCCCCCCTAAACTTCTGCCTAGGCCCCCTAAACTTCTGCCTAGCCCCCCTAAACTTCTGCCTAGCCCCCCTAAACTTCTGCCTAGGCCCCCTAAACTTCTGCCTAGCCCCCCTAAACTTCTGCCTAGCCCCCCTAAACTTCTGTCTAGCCCCCCTAAACTTCTGCCTAGCCCCCCTAAACTTCTGTCTAGCCCCCCTAAACTTCTGCCTAGCCCCCCTAAACTTCTGCCTAGGCCCCCTAAACTTCTGCCTAGCCCCCCTAAACTTCTGCCTAGCCCCCCTAAACTTCTGCCTAGCCCCCCTAAACTTCTGCCTAGGCCCCCTAAACTTCTGTCTAGCCCCCCTAAACTTCTGTCTAGCCCCCCTAAACTTCTGCCTAGGCCCCCTAAACTTCTGCCTAGCCCCCCTAAACTTCTGCCTAGCCCCCCTAAACCTCTGCCTAGCCCCCCTAAACTTCTGCCTAGGCCCCCTAAACTTCTGCCTAGGCCCCCTAAACTTCTGTCTAGCCCCCCTAAACTTCTGTCTAGCCCCCCTAAACTTCTGCCTAGGCCCCCTAAACTTCTGCCTAGCCCCCCTAAACTTCTGCCTAGCCCCCCTAAACTTCTGTCTAGCCCCCCTAAACTTCTGCCTAGCCCCCCTAAACTTCTGTCTAGCCCCCCTAAACTTCTGCCTAGCCCCCCTAAACTTCTGCCTAGGCCCCCTAAACTTCTGCCTAGCCCCCCTAAACTTCTGCCTAGCCCCCCTAAACTTCTGCCTAGCCCCCCTAAACTTCTGCCTAGCCCCCCTAAACTTCTGCCTAGCCCCCCTAAACTTCTGCCTAGCCCCCTAAACTTCTGCCTAGGCCCCCTAAACTTCTGCCTAGCCCCCCTAAACTTCTGCCTAGCCCCCCTAAACTTCTGCCTAGCCCCCCTAAACTTCTGCCTAGCCCCCCTAAACTTCTGCCTAGCCCCCCTAAACTTCTGCCTAGCCCCCCTAAACTTCTGCCTAGCCCCCCTAAACTTCTGCCTAGCCCCCCTAAACTTCTGTCTAGCCCCCCTAAACTTCTGCCAAGCCCCCCTAAACTTCTGCCTAGCCCCCCTAAACTTCTGCCTAGGCCCCCTAAACTTCTGCCTAGCCCCCCTAAACTTCTGCCTAGCCCCCCTAAACTTCTGCCTAGCCCCCCTAAACTTCTGCCTAGCCCCCCTAAACTTCTGCCTAGCCCCCCTAAACTTCTGCCTAGGCCCCCTAAACTTCTGCCTAGGCCCCCTAAACTTCTGTCTAGCCCCCCTAAACTTCTGTCTAGCCCCCCTAAACTTCTGCCTAGGCCCCCTAAACTTCTGCCTAGCCCCCCTAAACTTCTGCCTAGCCCCCCTAAACTTCTGTCTAGCCTCCCTAAACTTCTGCCTAGCCCCCCTAAACTTCTGTCTAGCCCCCCTAAACTTCTGCCTAGCCTCCCTAAACTTCTGCCTAGCCCCCCTAAAAAATGTGTGATTAATGTAGGCTACACAAATTTGTGTTCGCTTCAGTCTTGTTATAATCAGATTCAGCGCGTTCTTCATCTTCAATCCGCAGCGGCGCCGGGCAGAGAGCACGTCAGAAACAGAGGACAGGGTGTGTGTGTGTGTGTGTGTTCATCTGAGCCTCATTGGTCTGTCACTGCTCGTCAATGTCAGAATATTTGAGATGACCAATCAAATCAAAGTAGGAGGAGTCCACAAACGCTGCTGAGCGCGAATTTTAACGGTGTGTGACTCGACGCGTACGGTCAAGTGCGAGATAAGATGTAAATAGCTAAACTTAACATTTCATATTTGACATTTTTTTTGGTCATAAATGTTAAACGAATGACAAAAAATAATCAGGAAAACTAATATAGTTTGTCTAATTTCGCCATTTTGAACTGAAAATAGGCCTATGTAACGTGACTTGTGTAATGTAATAATTAGTTTACTGTCATTGTGAGGGGACAAGAAACATTAACAAAGCCGTTTTCATCATGTTAGGCACAAGATTAATAATGAATGTGTACATATTGAGAATATAATTCAAATTGTAGCCTTTAGTAAATTAAAAAAGCTCAGCATGTTTTGACAAATAATCTACTGCCCACTGACATGGTTTTAAAGCTATTTCTTATCCTTTTTTTGTCTTAAAAACGTCTTGAAATGCACATATCAGAGAAATAAAAAAATTGAACCCCCTACCAACCTCAAATTTAAGACAAATTTAAGAATATAAATTTGCTGGGCCCTTTCTACGGCCCTTTATTAGGCATAAGATCAATAATGAATGTGTACACTAAATATTGTGAATGCATTTAATAAACTTAATTACCTAGCTTTAGTAGCTTTCAGTAAATAAACGCGTCTGAGAAAATGATTCATAGGCAAAATCAACCTATCAGTTGACCCTATGTTACTTTCTTCACTGACAGACAATAATGAATAGCCTATATCAGTCCAAGCTCAGCTTTAGGAGGGGAAGAGACAGGGCAAGATAAAAACAAAGAGAAAAAGAGTGTGATGCTGTCTGATGAGAAGAGAAAAATAATCATCTGCCCACTGACATGGTTTTAAAGCTGTTATCCAATTTTTTTGGCCTTCAAAACATCTTAAAATATGTAGATCAGAGAAATCAAAATTTTCTCGGGGAAACCCAGAACCCCCCTATCTGCCCTACCTCACATTTGGGACCAGAGTGATTATAAAACCCTGCATTTGCATGGTAATGGAACTGGTTAATAGTGAACATTAGATCCTAAACTAAAGTGTTTCCTTTTTTATCATTTAAAAAAAAAAATCATACCCTCATTGGGGGCTTAGCCCCCCTAAAATGAAAATCCTAGTGACGCCCCTGCTGCCAGGCCTAAACAAAAAAGTAGCTGTTTGGATTTAAATGAGTCTATGATTGGATCATTATGGCTGTGATTATTATATTTCTAACATGTTATTGGCATACAGTTCTTCTAAGCCTAATTGATGGAGTGTGTAGCTTTTCATTTCTTAAACAACCATAAGACACATCATGGCCATATTCTGGGATTAAATTCATTGGAACGTCTTGACCAAAAATGGCTCCAATAGACTCTTTAGTATTTGCATATTTAAATCCAAACAGCGACTTTTTCTTTTGTCCGGGAAGTGTATATTCATGAGCATATACTGCACAAGGGATAAGAAATTGTAATACATATTATTATAGAAATTAATATAATAATAAATGTTATGGGCAAAAGTGATGTCAGGCGTAGGAAAATTTACATCTTTACCCTTTTTTTAAAATGATTAAAATATTATGAAACATTTTGTTAATCATATTATGTAATCGTGGTCAGAGTCAATTTTTTTTTCTTTGTGATAATGCTATGAAACATGCCAAATAGTGCAGACATTTATGAACACAAGCAAAAGCCAGAGAGAAACATTGAGATATTAATAACTGATTACGTTAGTAAATATGCTTTTTGCGAAATGTATGCTATATTGTATATGCATTTTGTTTTGCATAGTAAAATAAACCTGTAGCTAGTTTGCAAAATAATTTTGTCAAATAAATATCTTAACCAAGTTTAATGTTTTGTTTTTCCTTATATATATAATTATTTTTTAATCAAACTTAGGGTTAGGGTTAAAAAATGATATTATAACAACATGTTTTTAAATTGCTCTTACTCATCCAAATAACTTAACTTTTTAAATAAGTTATACAAGATTTGAATCATTTAAGTCAGTTTAATGTAATTTAAGTATAAAAGACTTGAAAAGTTGATTGTACTTAAAAATGTAAGGCAGCAACTTTTTTTATACAGCGTACGGTCATAAAAAACAAACTCTTGGACATCACTTTTGGCCACTGCTGTATATATTAAAATGTATATATCGAGCAAAACTATTCCAAAACTACAATATTCTATATACTGTATATAAACAGTAAAAGAGTTTTGCTCAATGGAAATTTTCTCTACATTTTTGTCTTACTGAATATTTCACTGGAAGTAAAACTGGTCGTGAATGCTGTTGATATATCACTGTAAATGTGTGGTGCTTTTCTTACTTGTAAATCCAGGCAAAATACAAAGTGGTGAATATGAAGTTAGGAACTCAGCGTCTTGAGAAAAATTACTCTTTAGGGACAAAAAAAAAAATGAAAGCAGCTGTAGCTAAAAATGACACACCCAGAGCTTCTCTGGAATATCATCCATGATTTAATAAACTCCATCTCTTTTTATATCAGCTTGCACACAATGGTAATGCATCACTTCCACATTAAATATTTCATGGAACCAGAAAAACATATTTTGCATTTCAAGTAAAAAGAGAACGAGCATAAATGCATTCATCTGCTTACCTCAACTTATGTTGCTCAGCAAAATGTGCATTGACACAGAACTGTGTGTTTCCACACATGCGTAGGCCCATATGGTCAGAGTGCCACTTTCTTTATATCACAGAGATGAACTGCATGTGCACGTTCTGACATTTGCACAGAACAACCCATGCTAAAGAACACGGGACATGCACAAAGCAGTGGCCATTAATGCAGTGAATGTGCAATGTTGTCAATCAATTTTACATCTATAATGTGACATATTTATGAGGGGAAAAGAATATTAGAAAATTAGATTTTTAAATCATAATGACTCATTTACAATAACTCCAGACATTTGTATTTGACCTCCAGGTGTTTCAAGATATACATGCCTTACCCAGAGCCAAACACAATGAGAAAGATCTCTGTTTGTCTCACGGATCCACCCAGCCCATCTGTAAGACATTGAACTCAAACCCAATGAGACTAATTACCCAACATCTTACACGTATCACATTTTCACTGAGACTGAATCTTACATACTGTAAGGTGACAGACATCAAGCTCTATTTCGAGGCCTAAAAAAGACAAATCTGAAATGAAACTTAATTCATGATTGGTGTCAGTGCAGTGGAGTCTAAGCTTGTGTCGTATTTAACAGTGTGGAGGAATGTGTTAAAGCATTTGACATAGTCAGCATATTCTGCAGAACTATAATTACATGTTCATCCTGCTTTAGTTGCAATATTTGTGTAGTTTTATGTCAAATTATTTTGCTATTATAAACTTAAGCTTTGTACTGCTCTACATTTTGTCATTTAACATATACTGTGATATGCCTTAACATAACAAGATAAAAAACACCCATTTTTACAAGATCATTTGATTACTATCATGTTACAAAAATGCACAAACAATACAGCCAATAGCTAACAAAAGCACATGCAAAGTCAAATGGAAAATAACAATGCACTTTATGGACTATACACCTGAACTACAGTAACAGGGAACGTTCTGACAAGGTTCTCTCAAAGTTATGAGTAAATTCTTTGTGTTCATTTAATGTTATCTGGTTTTTAATAATGTTCTCAAAATGTTAAAAGCACAAACATGTTATTTATACATAGTAGATCATGAAATTTTTTATTTTGAAACTTATTAGTTGGATGGTTATATAATGTTTTTGAAATATAAGAGAACATTCAAATCAAGTCAATGTAACTGTTCCTACTCGTCCTGCTTTAAACCGGGGTCTCCGGCGTGGGATGTGGGCGTGCTAACAAGGACGCTAAAGACCGCAGCCGCAAACATCAGTTGCTAGCGAGAGAGTTAGGTTCACACACAGCTCTTACTATGTCCACACTCAGCCATCTAAACCTCACTCCCATCCGGGTCACGGCACCAGATTTAACCGGTCCTACTCGCTCCGAGTGTTCAGTTCTCCTCTGGCCAACAAACCAACAGTGTGTGATTATGATTCAAAAAACAGTGATGTCACTGACCAGCTCAGTTCAGTTCTCATCCAATAGTGTCAGTGCAATATAAAGTGTCCCCAACTAAGCAAGTCAGAGGATCCAGTGGCAAGAAACCCAAACTCCATCAGATCTCACAGAATTCAAAAGTAACAATTCAGAAATAAGGTTTTCATAACCTAGTGGGAGTGTTAGCAAAATGTTCTGATATTTGTTAGCTGTGAACACAAATACACAACATCCAAATTTACAGCGAAATATAAACCTACAATCAACTTTAAATACCAAAAACCAGTTTCAAACTTTTAGTCCTAGCAATGAATGCGAGTAACCCGCAGCGCCACAATACTGTTTAGTTTCTAACACAGAATTCACCTTCATTTTTAGGAGTGGCCCACAAGGCCTGTTGGGAAAACATGCAGTTTACACAGCTGTCCCACACATCCTAATCATGATGAATATTTCCATCGCACTGGAAACTGCTTTCAGTTCTTCCTTTAGTGCTGTTTAGGGGCGAATCCAACTTTAGCAAAACACTAATCTCTGGAATACATTATGAGGGGAAAAATACAGCTAGAATGTTGCAGTTCACTGATCATTTTCTATGATTCAATTCTCTTTATTTTCCAAATACATGAACATAAAGACAATAATAAGAATTAAAACTAACTGTAAAGCTATTTTAGGCAAATTTTGCGTGGGAGAATATTCAATAAAAAATATATAAGGTTACCACAAATGACACAATGCTGGAATTATATATATATATATATATATATATATATATATATATATATATATATAGAATGCATAGTTGGTTTGAAATTTTAATTAATATGATTATTTTATGCATTTCAATGGCTTTTTTTCAAGGCCTAACCTAACCTAACCCTAACCCTAACCCTAGCCTATTACACTAGGCTTTTTCATTTCCACATCACAAGTTTCTACTTTTGCGTGGTTGATATGTTTAAACATCATTTTTTCAAGCCCTTTTGAACCAGTGATTTGTTTGTGTAAAAATCATTTTTAGCCAAATATAATTCATCAAGTATTATATTATATATATGACTATATATTATGTTATTGGAGCAGAAATGTGATTAAAACTGATGAAATAATTTACTGACCACCACAACAAATACATTTTTCTTTATACATAAATAATTTGTACTTGAAATCTTGATGTTGGAATAAAGAAGCTCATATACATGTCATATAAACTCCCGGTATTTCCCATTTGCTGTGTAAATGCTGCTGATTTAAAAGCCATGGACTCATTTGTCAGTTCCATATAGTACCCGATCAAAATTTCAAGGCTGATTGAATGTAAAAACCTTCAGTGTCGAGGTAAGGTTGCACAGACTTGCTAAGCTAACAACCAAATGGTCGCCAAATTAGAGCAGCTCTCCAGTAACTGACACAAACTGCAGTTCTTGGCCGGCGAGAGCTCGTTCTGCCGGCGCAGCTGTGTTTGATATTCCTTCGGCTTTACAGCGAGACAGCCGAGGCCTGGCGCCCACAGAGCCAGAGGAAGTCTTCAGGAGAAGAGTCTGCTCTCGAGCTCCTTTTCAACCCACTTGTTTAGTGCAGACAGAAGCGGTGGGCAGTCGCCTCGGTCCCTGAGGAAGAGCTCTGGCACGGGATGCCGTTTCCGTGGCGATGGCTTGGCGAAAGCTTCACCTCATTGAGCCTCGGTGCTCGTCGAGTGGCAGACGTCTCCGCATCTGCTTATCCGTACACACACACAGAGATCCCTGCTAGTGCGCTTTCATGAGAGGCTGCTCCACGCTGATATCATTCAGGTTACATGGGACAAACAATAAGTTCCTGCTCTTGCATTCAACTGATGTCTTTTGAACGGGTCTGAAGAGGACCACCAGTTTAAACCATAAAACATGATGGGGGACGATTCACGAGCATTAAGTGAGTAAGAGATGCCTTGAAGTTGCACCTGTTAATTGCATTTACCATAGCAACCGGTGCAACTTCTGCATCTGTGGTGTATAAGAGAGAGTTTCCTCCCACACACACACACACACACACACACACACACACACACACACACACACACACACACACACACACACACACACACACACACACACACACACACACACACACACACAGCTGAGAGAAATTCATCTAGAAAACCTCCAACTTGCAAAGGGTTTACAGTTTATTAGTTTACTGTAACAGCCACAGACATTAAGGTTTCACTTATTTGCCAAACTGATTTGCTATTTCAGGCTTTCCCAGCAGAGACAAGCTAATTCTGAGCTGATTTGTCTGAAGTAGAAAATGTGCAGTGTGTTGGATATCGAAGAATTAGTTTCTCGCTAAAGGTCTGAGAATGCAGAATCGGCTGTCTAGACAGTGTTCAGATACACTGGGGAATCTCTCATTCAGAATGTATGATTGAAGAGTTCAGACAAAAAAATTAATTTCTATCATCATTCACTCAGCCGAACTAGGGATTGATGCTTTCAAGCTTAAAAAAATTATGCAAAAGCACCATATGAAAGAGGTCAGCATGACTAATATACTATATTCTAAGTCATGTGATTGATTTGTGTGAACTATTGAATCAGTGAGTTGAACTTAAGCATTAAATGAGTCCAATTCATGAATTAATCATTCAGACTGGTTTTTTGAAATGTGGATGAACCAATTCATATGATTCAAATAAATGATTCATTCACAAATCAGAGATTGCTACGTCTTTCATAAACTCTCAAAGGCCGCATTTACATGACATGATTCATTCAGATGTTTTCCTCTCATATGCCACAGATCAGATATGACCCATGAAAAAAGCACATGGATTCCGATATTCCCAGATTGGTTTCAGGCCTCATTCATATGTGGAAATAAATCTGATATGAATCGGATACATGCATTTGTGTATATGCCATGTAAGCGGACAGATCAGATATTCCCATCAATGCGAGTCTTACGTCATTGAATAAGTGATGGTGAATTACATTCAATGAATACTTTACGTTTGTCATGATTCCTGTCTTGTGTTCCCCTTGTCCTATGTGGACTTGTGTTATTTCCTTTTCTATGCCATGTTTTGTAGTCCTTTGTAGTTTTTCTTGTAGATTAGTTCATGATTGTTCCCAGGTTCATCAATCTCCCCTGGAGTGTATACTGTATATACCCAAGAGTTTCTCATATTCTTTGTCTGGTGTTGTCCTTTGTTGGATGTACGTTTGGTGATGCTCATTCTGTTCCCTGGTCGCCGTGGTTTTCTTATGTTTATTTTGTTATTAAACTATAAAACTGCATTTGGATCCAGCTCTTCTTTTGTTTTTTTAGTTCACCCAGCGTTACTACTTTACTTTACTTTATTATTTATATAGAAGAACTTAAAGGAACAGGTCAACAGAAAATGAAAATTCTGTCACCATTTACTCACCTTCTCGTCAATCCAAACCTTTTTAACTTCTGTTCTTCTGTGGAACATAAACATCTGTACATTGAAAAACATTGGAGTAAAAAGAACATTGTATAAACTTTCATTGTATGGAGAAAAACAAACAAACAAACACTGAGGCATTTGTCAAAATACAGTATTCATTCCTGTTCCTGAAAGTAAGGTTAAATAAAAAATGACCGAATTTTCATTTTTGGGTGAACTACAACTTTAAGAGAAAGTGTGTTATTTCTACAATTGTAATGGGTTATCCCACTGACAAGTCTATGCAATTATTCACAACTCTTCGTTTTCTCCATTAGAGGTCGATGGTTGTCAGATTAACTAAATCTCTTATAAATCCTCAAAGTCCTCTGTCACTGCACAACCCTGGGATGAAGCGTTTGTATTGTGTATGCTTGGTCTCATGGTCCACAAATGCTGCCCTGACACTGATACAAAAAATGTAAACTTTTATGAATGAAATGAAAACAGAATTCTGAAAATTATCACACATGGACAAAGATATACAGAGCCAAAGGAAGTCATCTATAGGCAACTGTTATAGACACAATAATAATGATTTTTATCTGTGTGATTAGAAATAACACATTACACATGCTGTGAATATAAAACCTGTGCGTGATAAAATATTCAGGGTAAAAGAGAGACTGATACTTTTAGAAGATGCTAATGGTAGTGCTTTGAATTTTTGCCTCAATAATAGGTTCCCACCGGCTGTTACTTCTCTTTACAGTCAGGAGACAAAAGAAAGCTTGAGGAACACACATTTCCCACAGTTCCTTTTCCCAAAAGCTGCTGCGAGCGTCGACTGTAATTTGTCAGACCAATTAAAAGGCCATTTTGGGAAGTAAGAAGGTGCAGAAAGCCACACTCTTTTCTGTAGACCGAGCTGAAATAAAGCTGTCGAGACTGTGCTGTGAAGAGGAGCGTATGAAAAAGGGGGAAATGAATAATTCATGCTAGTTTTTTGTCACAGTTAAACTCCTTTTCTGTCTTATTTCTTTCAGCCTGACCTTGACACCACTCATTCAGCAGAAAATCCAGTATTTAACGCCTCACACAGGATCGCGGATGTGTCTTCTGTCTGTCGTTCATGAAGACCCCTATCTGAGTCAATCCTGAATGAACAAAAATGCCATTGTAAGTTTGTCTCATCATCATTATCACAGTTATGAAAGGTGTTTGAGACAATGGGTTTTGTTTGAAATATATGCAGATGAGAGGTATTCACTCTTTAAAAGATTCTGAATGAATGTTTGTAAAAAAAAATAATAATCCTGGAACCAAATGGTATCAAGAATGACATTAGAATTAAATTACACTGAAAAATTATTTAAAATTATGATTTAATTATTATTTCAATTCATCCAGTAAGATAATAGCCTGTTTTGTCCATGTTTTAGGGCTTTTATACGTTCCAAATACTGAGGAAATATTATTTGCAATGCATTATTTTCCTTTAGGAATAAAGGCAGGGATGAACTACACTTGAACTTATAAGTCTGTATGGACACAGACAGCTTTTGTAGCCCATGTCAATTTATTTTTGTGGTTTGTTCAATCTCACACTGTAAAGTTGAACACGTTTGACACTAACAGGAAGATTCTGTTTAAACGCTCAATCATTATTTGCACATGTGCTATCAATGTGTGTTGGCAGTAACGCATTACAAGTAACGCAAATCCATAATCCGATTACTTTATTAAAGTAGTCAGTAACACATTACTTTTAAATTTACAATAAAATCTCCAGTTACTTTGTTTCTCCATGTATTGACTGACAGCGCTCCTGTTGAGATAAACCGTGAGTAAGTGTGTGAGGCGTTGTGTGTGTGAACATGATGCTTACTGTAGTTTTAGACTAAATGTGAACATACATTTACTCATCTCGCTTGCACAAAAACAGATTCAGAATTCCTCAAAATTAATCAAAATCACAATATAAAAGAGCAGGCAAAAATTACCCGGATGACCTATGACTTCCAGCGAGATTCTGAAGTGTGTATATGATGGACATTTGACTATCTCACGGGAGAGGATTTGCGAATGGCAGTGAAGCGACGCAATCAAACACTGGTGACAATGACAACATGGCAGATGTAGTAGGCTATACTCTAGATTACATACATACTACACACACTCATCCTATATAGAACATACTTTTTTAGCGGTAGCTACTCAAGAGAGTATGCGATTTCCGATGCAGTGTTGAACTTTCTTTTCCTGGAAGACTTCCCTGCAAAGGACATTATTTATGGACTTTCAATGAACAATAACAATGAGAACTTCCTGGTTAACAATATCCTCATGCTTGGAAAATTTTTTGTACACAAATCGAAATACCTAAAGGTGAAACCGATGTTCTGTGCATTTTATGGAGAATTTGTTTCATCCTCAAAGTGATAAAAAAGAAAAACACATTTGTCCATTATATAAGAATATGATTTAAAAGAAAAACCTTTGCCCCTACATTGTTTAGTGTGTGTATTTGTTTATTTCATGCACCTGTTCTGTATGTATTCAATTTGTCTGTTTAATGTAAAGAATTATTATTGTCTTACTGTTTGTACATGAATAATTGTTCAAATAAAAAAATTAAAAAACGTTCTTTTCCTGCATCCAATAGAGCTCGGGCGTAGACGTCATGGAACGGTGCATTGTGGGTAACGGCGGCCATTTTAGAGGTCACGCATAGGCCGGTTTGGAAGAAGGTAATAGCGTAACCGGCCGGTCTCCGGATAAATAAAGGAGTTTATTGATTTAAAAACGATTGTATTGCTCCAGAATGAACAGAACTGTGAACATGGCAATGCTCTGTTTTTCATTGCAACTGTGTGTTAAACTTAGCAGTGGTCTGTTATCAAGAAATAACAGACCGCATTCAATATTAGTATTCAACCAAGCCATGTAATAATAACAATTAAACTACAGAGCTCCAGCAATAGAATAATATGTAAGCTATTAGTAATAATAAAGCGTTTTAACATTTAAGATACAGCTTCAGCAACAGAATACCATTTAAGGTCCAGTACAGAGGAGACTATAGCTAGAAATTACCACTGCATTTGTGTTTCTATAGGCTGATGCTTTCTAGAAATATAAGGTGCAAATTATGCCATAGCCAGTCAGTATTACACTAACCTAGTCTATCCACCAAAATCTAGATGAATAAGCGAGGTGACATTCCTAATCGAGAATTGATATGCTGATTTGGCTAACAGCTACATCAGTATTTTTTATATTTAACTTAACAGCTTGCTCCCAAAACACAGCAACATACTTACGGTTTTAATCTGAACAGCAGAACTTTAGTTTACTGCTAAATGAATACATTCAATGTAAATGTAGCTAGCTAGTTAACTCTGGCAGCTGAAAATCTATTGACCATGTGATAAAAATATCAGTTAGCCATTAGCGCTAACGGAGTTGACTACAAAGCAGTAAAAACACCACCACTTATATGATTTATGAGTCGTTTGCCCTGTCGATCGTGAGAACGATTACAGCAGTTCACAATACAGCAATACTGCACCATTTTCCTAAAAATAACCTAAATTAAACCTAATATTATCTAATGACCAACGTAATTACGTACTGCCTACTATACAGTGCATATACTTCCGTAACGTGATTCCCACAATGCATCGCGACGTGACGAAACGATCCCGAGCTCCGAAGTTATGACGTCACTGTGTAGGCCAAAACGCGGAAGTGAGTTTCCTTCCCCACCATAAAGTCTATGGGTTTTTTGAATGAGTTTTTGCTAAATCGCCTGAAATAAGGTCTGTGGTTAACAAAGCCTCTTAATATTTGCACATTTTGATCTATGACATAAAACACACCAGTTATAACCTGCTTGTGGTTTTTTTAAACTTTATATAGGCTTCAAAATGTATACATTTAGGATTAACTTGTAAAGATTATCTTGATAGACAAAACGTGTAAGGGTCACAACTCTTTGTTGAACACAGATCTTATTTTTTGCGATTCTCCTATGGGGGAAATGCGTAGCTTTTCGATCGAGGGAACCCATGCGCCGCTAACTTCCGAGTCGTCCTGCAAAGTGACGTCATAACTTCGGCACTCAATACAGAATGGCAGAACAGCTGAAATGTTGTTAGAGCTGCGCCCTCTAATGTACAGGCGTGAATTTGCATGTAAAATAATTAGTTTAAACAATGAGTAATGCAATATTGTAATGCATTAGTTTTAAAAGTAAATTATGAACAATGACCCTACTTTGCCCATGAAATTTCGCTAATGTGACCGAGCCTTTATCGCAGCTAGAAAAATCGGTTTGTGCTGATGACGAACGCTACATCATATTAAAAACAGGTATTAAATATAACCAGTAGTATTTTTAGGTGCTTTATTTTTGGACAGACGAAACAAATTTACCCCCGTCAAAACTTTACAAAACGAATCATTTTGAGGCTTGAACAAATGGAAAACCCTCATCCTCTCCCTTCCTGACTTTCCCTCTGTTGGGAAGATGAGGTTTGGGGAAACGGGGAGGACTGGTGCTGAAGCACACACATGTCATCGTGAGCCGTTTCAATTTTACTAAATAAAGACATTTTTGTAGGGTGTCAGCATCTCTGTGCCATTGTGCATTGTGCTGGAACCAGCAGCAGAAAATGCCCTCCAGATCTACATCCACATCAGCAAACACCAAACAATGGGCACTGCGAATGACTCACGCCTGTCATCGGGAAATATCAGCAGGAAAAACCCGTCCGGCCTGCTGAATCACAAACAAAACAAATGAGGCTGTGTGGGTCATGGAAATCTGGTGGCAAATGCCTAAATGTAACAAGCACCAGCGCCTCCTAGCATTAGAAAAGACACCACGCACTCATTTATCAAGTCTATTTACAGTTCATGCTTTCTGTCGAATACCTCCAGTCACAATGACTCCAGTAGGAAGTTTCTGAATCAGTACAAGATCTTTTTAAAATCAACATGAGTCTATTTACAGTACATCAAAATACTAGAAATACATCGCTTTACAAATGTAAAATGATTTGCACATTGACTTTAATATCTCTGTCTATTATCTAAGTTGTCTCAGTTGTCCGATTGATATCTCAGTAATTTCTTTTTAACTCTATACTGTCAATAACAGCGTGTTCATTTTTATTTCTCGAAAGGAATTTTGGAAGAAACATCTGAGATAACTTGATACGTATAGCTTATTAAATAGACTGTAACTTTATTAAGTTTGACGAGCTGTGAATGAACTTCGGAGCAATAAAAATTCCTCCAGGTAAACAAGTGTATTTATATATTTATATTTCCGTCTCAGTTGGTCGGCCCATGGAGAGTGTTTTAATAAGACGGCTGCATGAATGTCTGGCATTCCTTAAGGGATTTGCACAAGAACAGGAGGCTTGAGAAAGGGGAAACTAGACAAACTCCCACAGAGGCACTGCAAAGTTAGTGAGTGTGTAGTGTACACATATCTCCCTCGAGTATCTGAACCTGCTCTGAGAACTTCAGCATACGTTTACATTTATGCATTGGCAGACAATTTTATACAACATTGCACACATTTTTCCAGTTCATGCAATCCCTGGGAATCATACCTATGATAACTGGCTTTGTCATTATCTGAATATATCAATGTAATTTCATTAGATAAAAAAAAAAGTACATGCACACGTTTAATGCCAAACTTTTAAAGTGTTTTAGGGCTGAAACAATAGAAAAACTATATATATATATATATATATATATATATATATATATATATATATATATATATATATACGGACACAATAATTTGGACACTTTCTAGGAGTCAAATGTTATTGGAACATGTTCATACGGTCATATATGTGGTTACTCTGCTAGGGGACCTGTGTGAACCTGACTTCATACAGCCACTAAAAATCACCAAAAACACCATAAAAGATCCTCTAGCCATGATTTGTTAAACACTGACCTCTGGTGGTTGAACCGCTAGTCGCAACATCCAGATCGTGTTTGGCTGTTAGAATAGTATACTAACATTGGCTACTATTTTTATTATTCTGTAGAATATAGCATATTGTGTTCTATCAGGCCATTTTAATAAAGCAATGTAAGAGATGGCAGGCACAGTGACCGGGAAGGGACATGTTCGGTTCTCTTAGTTTAGTTGTGTCGTGGGGAACGGTAAAGTTGGGAATGTCATATTAACTCGTGGGAGCGGGATAAGTCGTGGCCACAAGATCATTTCTTTCGAGCTAAAGACATCCTTATGTCGTGGCCACGCGGTGTCAAGTTGTGGTCTCGAAGTCATCGTATGTTGAGGGAACGATATATAGGCTATATATATATATATATATATATATATTATCGTGCAAGCCACGAGTTCTTCATGTTTAGGGAACGATAGGCCTATCTATTTTGGCCACGAGTTTATGTGTAGGCTAAACAATGTGCGCGACCATAGAAAACCTGGTATTGCCAGAAATGGATAGCCCTATAATAATAACGACATGAAGGTGAGTAAACTGTGATGACAGAATTTACTCTCTAAAACACTTTAATGAAAATTTGAAATGTTGCCTTGTCAACCAAATTAATTTTAGTTGAAATAATTTTAAAGCCCCCCTGTAATCAATCATTTTATCTCATAAAACTCACCGATCACCAAAATACATTTAAAAGTTTTTTCCTTGAGAATTCTTCATGCCTTAAAGGTGCAATGTGTAATATTTCTGAGGATCTATTGACAGAAATGCAATATATGATCCATAACTATGTTTTCAGTGGTGTATAAAGACCTTGCATAATGAACCGTTATGTTTTTATTAGCTTAGAATGAGGCATTTATATCTCCATAACCGCGGGCGCCCCCTTCTATGGAGGTCGACATATTGTGTGGTCATGTTTCTAGCGTAGCCGACAGCGAACACACAGCGCTACAGAGCGCGTTTCCTCACTACCTTGAAAAAGAAGTTTTCAGTGGTGTATAAAGACCTTACTTAATGAACCGTTATATTTGTATTACCTTAGAATGAGCAGTTTCTGTCTACACACACCGCGGGTTCCCGATCATTGAAATGCGCGACATGTTTCTACGGTGGCCCTAAACGGACAAACGCGTTTCGTTACTATGTTGCTCTTCGTGCGAGGAAGCAAGCTTAGTTCAGCGAATAAAACACTGACACAATGATGAACAAGTACCAATAATATTCTCAATAACATATAGTTTTACTGAATAATTAAGTAAACATCATTTATTAATTCATCCTTGCAAAGAAACCTCATTGCTGAACTGGCTACTCTCTGCTGTCTCAGACGATGACATCACTTCCTGTTGTCCACTTTTGTTGGTTGCAATTCGTAACCTCACCACTAGATGCCTCTAAAAATCACACACTGCACCTTTAAAGTAGCTTGAATGCATCTCGACACCCTTGCCTCATTTAGTAAGCAGTTATAGGAATGTGCAAACTCACTCATTCCAGGGCTGCGTTCAGCCACAACAAAAAGTTGCAAAATGTTTTTTAAACAGAAACGGTGGTGCGTTGAACACCCTGTCCTGATGATGCAAGAGTTGCATCTATGGCAGCTGAGAAGGCCATTCTTTGTGTTCTTTTTGAAGAATTTTAATACTGCAAAATACACTCGATGTTACAGTCACTGCCCTAGCCGTCCAAAATAACAGAGAACATCCCAAATCAAGTGAAGGGATTTGTGGAAACTGTGGTTCCTAATTATTGTGATCCAACATTTGCCTCGTATTTCAGGATGAAAAGACAAACATTGATTTCAGGTGAAGGATAATCCGCTTCTTAACTCCGAGACTGTTTTATGATATATATGACCTTATTATTTTTATTGTGAGTATTAGGCTTAACATTATTGCTGATCACTGTTGATATGCTATATTTTTACTATAAAACTCTTACGACAAACATGTCTTCTATAATATCTTCAATTGTTGCGTATACGGAGCAGCAGCGAACACATTTATAAACGACTTTCCTTGGACCCAGTGTGCGAGCTGTCTCTTTAATACCGCGTGCTTTATATACTGTACATGTTGCTGCTGATTGGGCTGATATTTTTGACACAAGAGAAAACGAATCTCAAACCCCGTTGCACACCGTTTCCAGCAAACATGTCCAGCAAAACCTTGGCACTTATTTGAGCTTGAACGATGAACCTGCCCCAACTCAGAGATCCACTCGTTGACGATCACACGTTGATCTGATTGGTCACAAGGTAGTTTGTGACGTCAGAAACACCAGCGATTTCTTTGGTTCACTGCAGTTTTAAGGAGAAAATACTCAGCAATGCTGTCGACTTATGAATTTACACATGGTTTGTCTTAAAGGATTTTAAAACATTAAAACCTAACCCGAACCCAAACAATAAAAGCTTGAATTTCACCACAGCGGGACTGTTGAAATATACTGAAACTGAAAAAAATACTGAAACTGAAATAGGAAGTCTATAAATGAAAGTCAAATATATATATATATATAAAACTAATAAAAATGGCACAAAAGTTCATAACAACATTACTAAAACTTAAATTAATACTGAAACTGAAAATATAAAAATAAAAAATGAATTCAAAATATTAATAAATACAATAAAATTATTAAAATATATACAAAAAAAGCACTTTTTTAAGGAAAAGCACTATTTTAAGGAAAACTGTCAAATGGACTTGTTTACGTTGCCTCATCTGACTTTTGGGAGCAAAATTCAGCTGATTTCATCAGTGAAAGAATGAAAGTGAAGCGTCACAATGCTCTAAAAATCAAAACCCTCTTCTGAGCGTAATTATGCTGTAGATTTGATTTTCAGCTCATTTGCATAATGTCTTAAAAATGCAAAAATGTCAGGCTCTGCTATCAAATAAAATCTGGATTGGATAGGAATTGGATAGTAAAATCTATATTATAACACCCATAATAAGCCTATATTTTCCACAAGGAAAAAGCATTTTGTATTGGGACTAAATAACATTTTATTTCAATTGTAAAAAATATTATAGGGTTAAAAAACTTTAGGGTTAGTCTGGTGGTAATAATAATAATTACCGTTACCATAATTTAAGAACAAGAGGCATGACTGTTTTTGTAATGCAAGTTATTTTGTGTATTCATCAGCTACATATTTAGACCAATAAAAGGCCGAGTTAACTCGCTATGGTCCTGAAGAAGTCACTCTTGTACTCCTTGCTCAAAAAATGACTGCATTGAAAATGAATGCAAAAAAAATTTCATCTAGTGGAATGTTTGGTACTGCGTCCAAACAAAATCTTACTGAAAGCTCTTTTTTTGAGACACCAACCTCAAATTTAACACTAAGTTTTGTATCCCACTTTTGCTCTTTTCAGCCGCATGGTGTGAAAAGTCCAAGGCTGGTAAACAGGAGTTGCTGGTTCGATTTTCACAAAAAGTGAGCAACTGAACCTTTGTGCCCCTGAGCAAGAAACATACTTACAGTAACACTTAACCGTGTACTGAACGTCAGATAAAGTGAACACATACTGTATGGGCTGAGGTAAGGAGTGAAGCGCACAGATAAACCCTGTGAATCACTGATGTGTAATTATGACTGAACCTCCCAGAAGTCAGAAGTGATTACATCAGTTTATCACATCATGTACATCACAAAACCTAATCCAGCTGCTAAAACATTATCAGAGTGTTGACTGTAAAGGGTGCGTCTGCACAGGCAAGTCACAATAAAAAAATACAAATCCTTCTGGCTATCAGAGTCAATAAATCTAATGACATGCATGTATAGTTATGATGAAAATTTACACAAGTATAACTCTGAAAGGATACATTAGATGTAGCTTCATGATGCTTTGTTGTTTGGTTATGATACATTCTTGCTAACGTCTTTAAATATGCAAATAACATCTTGATATTCTACTTATGCAAAGATGACTAATAACTAAGATAATTGAATAAAGATATAGAGTGATTATCACATCCGGCATATTCAGACTTACTCTATTTTTAATAATATAGGTCATGGTAAATGACCTTTATTCTAATTGGACATGATAAAAATAAGTAAACAAAATAATAATTATTTATATATACGTGTGCATTGCATTTTGGAAGGAAAATTAGACTTTTGAAGCTCTGGTTGAATTCATTGCATTTCTAAATATTTTCTTTTCTTTTTTTATTGCAAAATGGACTGCATTTTGTTTTAGCAGGATGAGAATGAGAATTAAACATGAAAATATGCAATCATTTCCCCTATTTTAGAACCTTTTTGGCATAATGGGTTCTTTAAAACTAAGCCAAGAAAGTTCTTTAGAACCCTTAACTTTTTTCTCCCTTTTTTGTAGAGAAAAATAAAGCCGTACACCACGTATCGTGCCTAACAACATTCACAATATAGCATGACCTCTAGTGACTTCAACACTATCAGAAAATGGTACAAAAGCCTTCACTGGGTCAGTACCTTTTCAAAAGGTACTAATATGTACCATTTAGGTGCTAATATGTTTCTTTAAGGTACTTATATGCAGCTTTTAGGGGTAAATAAGGTACAAAGATGTACCTTTTTAAAGATATTGCCTCAGTGACAGCTTTTTTTCTGAGAGTAAATAGTGCCAGGTTATTTTTTATGATAGCAACAAAGGTTCAAGGTTTGTAGCTATAATGGTAAATAAAGAATACAACCTCATATATAAATGAATTGGATTTCATTGCACAATACATAAAGGTGCGCATGAAGTAAACTCTGCAATTAAAGGCTGTAGCAGTCCACACCGAGAAAATGGTTCAGTTTTATATTGTTTTTCATTGTGTTATGATGGTAACTGAGCTTCTAAGGAAGTGGTGTCATTTATTATTGTTATGACCAAACTTAAGTCTGTGCTCAAAAGCATTCAAGATTTATGACCGTTTAAGTTTCATTTACATTTAAAGGGGTCCTTGATTATGATTTCACTTTGTTAAACTTTAGTTAGTGTGTAATGTTACTGTTTGAGCATAAACAACATCTGCAAAGTTACGACTGTGGCGAACAGGACGGCCGAGGGACGTGAGAGAACGGCGCGAGGCCGGTGGTGCGATTGCTAATGAGCAACACCTGTGAAGCACACCGGTCTCGCATCTCTCATGGAGGAGCGGAAGCATAAAGGAGGAGCGACGACGTTGATGATCGAGAGAGGAACAGGCCTGTATTTTAGTTGAGTTTTGGCTTTTGTATTTGTGTTTTATTTTAGCCAGCAGTCGTCCGCGAGGGGCTGCTGGCCGTTATGTTTATTTTGGGTAAGCCAGCAGTCGTCCGCGAGGGGCTGCTGGCGGTATTTTAGTTTGTTTTAAATAAAGATTATTTTGATTGTTCGCCGGTTCCCGCCTCCTTCTTCCCTGAACATTGCTACACTGGTGCCGAAACCCGGGAAGAGGGAGGAACGCGCTGTCAGAGAGTCCTTGCCGCTGTGGGGAATCCGCGGTGCCATTGAGCATGGTGCGCGAGTCGCCGCGGCTCGCCGTGGGCCGGAGCCTGCTGCCAATCACCGAACGAGGAGACTTGCGGCCATGGACGCTCGAGGCGGTGCGCTGGAGTGAGTTGCCGGTGGGACGGTCGAGCTCGCTGCTGGCCGCCTGGGGGTTGGAGGGGCGGCTGCTGTCCGGGAGGGAGGGGGGGAGTCGCCGCCACTCGCCGTGGGCCGGAGCCTGCTGCCGTCCACCAGGAAAAGGGGAGGTGCAGGGAGCGGGGGACTCCTGCCGTCTGCCCTAGAGCCCAAGGAGCCGTCGCCGTCCATCGGGCGGCGGAGGAGCGTCGAGCCATCCACCGAGGGCTACCCAGCGTCACCGCCAGGCACAGCGGAGGAGATCGCCCAGCTGGTGGGGGACCAGATGGCAGCGCGTTGTGGGAACCGGACCAATTTATTTATTTTTTTCCTCTCTCCCCTCTCTCGATCTGTCGCTCCTCATGCTTCCATCTCCGTTTCCCTCGGCTTGTCGGTCCATACCACCCAGGGATTGCCACCGCCGTGGGGGGGTTAGGCACAGGCTCGTGGGTACCCCCTGGCCTTTGAGGGGCGATGGGGGTATGTGGCGAACAGGACGGCCGAGGGACATGAGAGAAAGGCGCGAGGCCGGTGGTGGGATTGCTAATGAGCAACACCTGTGAAGCACACCGGTCTCGCATCTCTCACGGCGGAGTGGAAGCATAAAGGAGTTTTATTTGTGTTTTATTTTAGCCAGCAGTCGTCCGCGAGGGGCTGCTGGCCGTTATGTTTATTTAGGGTAAGCCAGCAGTCGTCCGCGAGGGGCTGCTGGCGGTATTTTAGTTTGTTTTAAATAAAGATTATTTGGATTGTTCGCTGGTTCTCGCCTCCTTCTTCCCTGAACATTGCTACACTGGTGCCGAAACCCGGGAAGAGGGAGGAATGCGCTGTCAGAGAGTCCTCGCCGCTGTGGGGAATCCGTGGTGCCATCGAGCATGGTGCGCGAGTCGCCGCCGCTCGCCGTGGGCCGGAGCCTGCTGCCATCCGCCGAACGAGGGGAGGAGCAGGGAGCGGGGGACTCGCGGCCATGGACGCTCGAGGCGGTGCGCTGGAGTGAGTTGCCGGTGGGACGGTCGAGCTCGCTGCCGGCCGCCTGGGGGTTGGAGGGGCGGCTGCTGTCCGGGAGGGAGCGGGGGAGTCGCTGCCGCTCGCCGTGAGCCGGAGCCTGCTGCCGTCAACCAGGAAAAGGGGAGGAGCAGGGAGTGGGGGACTCCTGCCGTCTGCCCTAGAGCCCAAGGAGCCGTCGCCGTCCATCGGGCGGCGGAGGAGCGGCGAGCCGTCCACCGAGGGCTACCCAGCGTCACTGCAGGCACCGTGGAGGAGATCACCCAGCTGGTGGGGGACCAGATGGCAGCGCGTTGTGGGAACCGGACCAATGTATTTATTTTTTTTCCTCTCTCCCCTCTCTCGATCTGTCGCTCCTCATGCTTCCGTCTCTGTTTCCCTCGGCTTGACGGTCAGTACCCCCCAGGGATTGCCGCCGCCGTGGGGGGGGGGGAGGGTACCCCCCGGCCTGTGAGGGGCGATGGGGGTATGTGGCGAACAGGACGGCCGAGGGACATGAGAGAACGGCGCGAGGCCGGTGGTGCGATTGCTAATGAGCAACACCTGTGAAGCACACCGGTCTGGCATCTCTCACGGAGGAGCGGAAGCATAAAGGAGTTTTATTTGTGTTTTATTTTAGCCAGCAGTCGTCCGCGAGGGGCTGCTGGATAAAATAAAAAACAAATAAAAAAAAACCAAAATTCAACTAAAATAGCAATTGCACCACCGGCCTTGCGCCGTTCTCTCACGTCCCTCGGCCGTCCTGTTCGCCACAACGACATTCAAGGTTCAATACAAAGGAATATATTTTCTTTTACAGAAATCCCTTTTTAAGGAGTACAAGAAACGTCTACAACGAGCTTCTTCCGGGTTGGGGACATCACAAACCCTAATATTTAAAGTAAACCCCGGGAACACAAGGGGCTAAGGCCATGTTGGGCTGCTTTAGAGAAAAGGAAGAGTTTTTCTCACTGTTGTTTTAACTTTGCTCTACGGCTGACGGACTTAGAGAGGTTAAATGTATTTTTAACACTGTTCCTGAACATTATAAACTCAACGTTTGTCTGTGTGCTGCACATTTTACGGAGAACTGCATGAAAACAGAGTACGATGCAGGCTCGCACAAACGCTTCTCCTGACAGACGGATCTGTAAGAATTGATTTTCCTGCTAAGACAAAAACTGAGATAAAACTCCTCCTGCAATAAAGCAATAAAATGCACCCTGGACAGAAGATCTCAGAGAAAGAGCAGGACATTGTCCTGTCCAAACGTTTGTCCTCCTTATCTCTGCATCCCTCTCCCTCCTCCCTTCCTCTCCCCTGATCCAACTCACTAAAAGTTCACTGAAAATGTCTATAGATCACATATGATGTATGTATCTTGTGAATCTATTGTTTTTCCTTTTCATGTTTGCTATCATTTTAAACGTCTCAGTGCGATTGGTAAAATGGTCTTAATTTCATTGCAGTCATTGGTATTATGAATCCTGTTCACCTCTTTGGGTGGTGTCTCTTCAAGATATCTGATAATCCTCCCCTCTCCCCGAAACCAGGTGTTTCCCCCCTGGGTTACATGAACAGACCCAAAACTACTCTAAAACATATTTGTACAAGCCTTTTGTTCTGGTCTGTGTATATAAGGGTAAGTGTCAGAGCAGTCTTTGGGAAACTGTAACCAGGAAAACCCTCATGCAGTGCTGTGTCCGTGGAACACTCACACTCACACACACACACACACACACACACACACACACACACACACACACACACACACACACACACACACACACACACACACACACACACACACAGACACACACACACACACACACACAACACTGTGTCTCTGTCAGGAACGCATTTCTTACTCTTAGTCATCTTTGAGCAATTGATGTCATGTATTTATTATTTCTGAATAGGCTTTTGATCATTTACGTGTGGAATTGGCATGATACATTTTTTCCAGACAAAATTTTTTTTTAACCTTGATTTATTCTGCATTCTTCTGAAATGATTGTTTCTATAAATTATGAGGAGGCTGATGCTACCGCAGATCTGTGTCCAGGATAGGTCAAACTAAAGACGCATGTATGAATGGAGCAGTAGACACGTCATCTGAAGACCTTTTGATTTCTGTCTATCACTGACTTGACAAGTTGTACGGAAGTGGCTAAATAAACTACACTTTTATGTCTGAGTGAGCATTAGGCAACCGACTGAAGAGGTTTTAGCAAACCCTGCATCCTCTGACCGAGATCAGACTGACGAGTGTTAACATAACAGTATTGATGCAGTGATTACTTTAGCTTTTGTAAGCTCTTGCTGTTCACCGCCCCTTAGAAAAATTATCCACGATTTTTTGATCAATTGCTGTTTGTATTACCATAGTTTTCAGACAAATATGATTAAATGGTAGATAACATCGCATCTATAATAAAAAACGAACAAAAAAACAGCAACATACGACTCTGAAACATCCTGTCGAACCCGTTTGTGCTTGAAATCTATTCAGCACAATCCTCTTGTTTGTTAACATTGTCAGGGTCTGAATCGGGCTCGAAATGTTTTGAAATTGACGCCATCGTTAATTTTTACATCTGAGTAGAGCTCATGTTTACGAAGGGGCGTGACATTTCTCGAACACGCGATAAAGCGCTGCCAATCACAACAGACTGGGCCAGCTAACCAATCACAGCACATTTCGTATTTCGGAAGGAGGGGCTTCATCGAAAAATGAACCGTTTAACAACCAGACTGGGGAGAGAGGAGCTCTAATGTAAAATATGTGAAAAAAATATGCGTATTTTGAACATTTAAGCATGAAAACATATTCTACACCCCAAAAACAAAATCAAGACTTCGTGAAAGGGCATAATAGGACCCCTTTAACTGCTAATAAATGTATTATAACTACTGCATTTAAATTAGTACCATAAAATCTCTTTAAATTTTAAATGAAAAAAAACTCAAACTAAAATATAGTACATTCATTCCATTGAAATAAAAACATTTCCGCCACAGGAGGAGAACCTTTGCCTGTTAAACAGTCATTCGTGTTTGCAGATTCAGAGAGGACAAACTATGCAGTAAAATTTGTCATTAAATTATATTACTGCTAAAATCTGCTTCACATGTCTTGGCTGACGTGACTACACATATATCATAATACATGTGAAATGTAGCATAATAAAGCAATCAGCACACTGACATCATAAAAACATGCTATTTGACAACTGCGTGAAACACTATTAGCACAATTTTGACAAATGCTAGACTCTTTATATATATATATATATATATATATATATATTTTTTTTAATCTTAGGTTGATGTTTTTCCATCCTAAAATTTCCTTGGAAAAATGTATAACTTGATAAGAGATCAGCAATCATTGACCGAGCTTTAGTCATGTAAATACTGGATACTTTTTTAATTGCATTACACTGAACTTTGCCCGAGAGTGTGTTCAGATATATCAGTTCAGTGTGAATTCCAAATCAGTTCAGAATCCATTTAGTTTTGACACGCGACACATTCACTGGAGGAATTCCTTCTTCTTGTAGCATTTACAGGATTTCAAAATGAAAAAATTTATAAGCCGAACTACCAAAAATATCCTTGTGGTTTCTTTTGGATTTTTGCTCTTATTCACAGCATATGGAGGGCTGCAGAGTTTACAGGTAACTAATATAAATCAGAGATCATAGATTGTGTTGCAGTTTTTATTTGTATGTCGCTTTTGACTGCGTTTGATAATGATGTCTAATAAATAATGATGTAAAAATCTTTTTGTTGACAGTTCTCATAATCAAACTCTTGCCGAGCCCTGTACAGCTTCAGTAGAATTTTCATAACCAAATAGAAATTGAGCTATAAATTAGCATGTTGTTAGATGACAGCATAGGTCATACTGTATATATAAAAATACATACATAAAATAAATAAAATTCAACATATTTTCATTAAGTGCTTATAGGCCTAATTATAATTGAAATACGATTATTTGTAGAAAAGCTGCAAAGTACAGTATAGTTCATTGATTTTTACACATCCTTTCACTAAAGAGGAAGTTTGGGTGCATGGGAAATAAAATTCATAATAGTATGGTACGTTTCTTTATGAAAACAATTTATGATTGATTTAAAGCATTTTTTAAATCTTTAAAATCATCTAAAGGGACAGATCAACTGAAGAAACTCTGACGTTTTTTTGCTAAATAAATGAGTGTATCTTGGTACTGATTTGTGGGTGTATTATATTGACAGAAGCATGTTTGTGTGTTACAGAGCAGTCTCAACGCTGAGGATGGGATGGGCGTTATATCGCTCAGCGTCATCTATGCAGCCATCATTTTGTCCTCAATGTTTCTTCCCCCAATAATGATCAAAAATCTGGGCTGTAAATGGACCATCGTCATTTCAATGGGTTGCTATGTGGCATATTCCTTTGGAAACCTTGCGCCAGGCTGGTGCGTGTATTTCTCCACCTTTTGTACTTGCTGATCTGTTGAATAATATACACAAATACATAATGTAAGTGTTTAGTTTTAAGCTAAAACGTGAGAGGCAGTTTCTAATCCCAGACATGACAAGACTATTATGTGTGATTATTATGTTATTATGTGAGATATAAGACAGAGCTTAAAGGGTTAGTTCACCCGAAAATGAAAATTCTTTCATTAATTACTCACTCTCATGTCGTTCACACAACATCTGCTCTCGCGTCAACACGCATGTGTCGTGGTGCTTTTGTGAAAGTGCGTTGTAGATTAATATTTTGTAAATAAATTGGTAAATTATGTTACATGGTGGTGGTGGCGCAGTGGATAAGACACATGCCTTTGGTGTGAGAGACCCGGGTTCAAATCCACTGTGAGACACCAATGTGTCCCTGAGCAAGACACTTAACCCCTAGTTGCTCCAGAGGCGTGCGACCTCTGACATATATAGCAATTGTAAGTCGCTTTGGATAAAAGCGTCAGCTAAATGAATAAAATGTAAAAAAAAAAAAAAAACATAAAGCTCTCAGAATTCATTAATAACATCTTCATTGGATTTCCGAGGATGAACAAGTCTTGCAGGTTTGGAACGACGTGAGGATGAATAATTAATGACAGAATTTAAATTTTTCAGTGAACTATCCCTTTAAAGGGGTAGATCTGTAAAACCATCATAAAAGTGGTCCATATGACATGTTATGGAAGGGTTATTGAAGTTAGCACAAAATATGTGAAAAAAAACTATTGAAACTGTTCAGAAGTTTGGGGCCAGATGGATTACTTATTATCTTTTTGAAAAAACGTATCTTACCAAGGCTGTATTTATTTAATCCAAAAATATGGTAAAAACAGTAATATTTAAAAAAAATTACTAAAACTAAGAACTGTTTTCTATTTTAATATATTTTAAAATGTAATTTATTCCTGTGATGTCAAAGCTGAATTTTCAGCATCATTACTCCAGTCTTCAGTGTCACATGGTCCTTCAGAAATCACTATATTATGATGATTTGCTGCTACTGAAACATTGAAATATTATTATCAATGTTGAAAACTGTTGTGCTGCATGCTTAATATTTTTGTAAAAATCGCGATACATATATTGATACACTTTAATGCATAAAAATTCATTTTTATAACATTATAAATGTCTTTACTATCATTTTTGAACAATTTAACAAATTTTTGCTGAATAAAACTATTAATTTCTTTCAACATCAACAACAACAACAACAAAATCGTACTAACCCCAAACATTTCAGAGTTAAAAAGCTGAAGGTTCTGTTAGTTCATTTAAGTTAGAAAACAAATCTGCAGTTACTGAAGTCTCTGAAATCACTTTGTTTCTGCAGGGCAAGTCTGATGACCACCTCTGCCATTCTGGGTATGGGCGGTTCTCCGCTGTGGTCTGCTAAATGCACATATCTCACAATAAGTGGAAACATGCGTGGCCAGAAACTCAACAAGAAAGGCCAGGATCTCATAAACCAATATTTTGGCATTTTTTTCTTAATTTTTCAATCTTCTGCAGTGTGGGGAAACCTCATGTCATCTCTCATATTTGGCCAGGACTCTAACATAGGTACAGTTGAATGAAATACTTTGCCAGCGTCTCTGTATTTTGGTGACTGTAAATGCACTGTCTGTTTCTAGTGGAAGTCCCTGAGGAGAACCTGCAGTTCTGTGGTGTGGCAACATGCCTTGACAATTTCACCATCGTTGGAAACTCAACCCGTCCAGCAAGACACTTAGTAAACACACTACTGGGCTGCTACATTGGTAGGTCATATTTGTGTACAAATATAACATCAAAAATGTGCTTTTTTTATGCTTGTATAGTAGGCTGTTGAAATATGACTTAATTAATATTATCCCCTGAAAAATATCTAGCTTTATTGTTCAGCACTGTGTGTAGGCAACTCATTTTCATTATTCTATGAAGGTCCATTAAAGGGATAGTTCCCCCAAAAATGTAAACTCTGTCAGTAATTACTCTCCCTCATGTTGTTCAACCCCGTAAGACCTTCGTTCATCTTCGGGACACGAATTAAGATATTTGTGATTAAATCTGAGAGCTGGATCACTCCTCCATAGGCTTCTAAGGGATTGAAACTTGTTCCCCGAAAAGTTATTAAAGACATCGTTAAAATAGTCCAAGTGACTACAGTGGCTCAATCTTACGTTTATCAAGCGACGAGAATACTTTTTGTGAGCAAAAACAAACAAAAATAACGACTTTATTTCAACTATTCATTTCCTTCTCTGTGGGCTCGAGTGAGTTCACTAGTGTAACAGCTAGGGTTGGGTACTGAAACGCGGTGCCAATAGGGAACCGGCTCCGACGTAAACCGTAGTAGCCAGACGGAATAAGAACGAAAATGTCGGTGCCTGACTCTCTGTGTCATGAGGCGCACACACACACGCAAGGTCTCTCGCTCTCTCCCTTTCTGCCGTGCGCGCACTATACGGTTTGGAGCACAGTCTGTTCTGTCTGCACGCTCTTGCTCGCTTGCTGTAGATACCGGGAGATTTAAACTAATTTGCGGGCATCAGGGAGCCGTTATCAATATGCGGGAGACTCCCGGAACGTCTGCTGATAGCGAGGGGATTAAGGAAGATGCTCCAAGGTTTGGCTGCATTTCACGTGTAAAATTACGCATCAGAACGCCCTCTCTGTGCCGATTGTCTGAAGCTCATATAGAATCACGCCAATTCATTCAGGGAGAGTAATTACTGACAGAATTTACATTTTTGGGTGAACTATCCCTTTAAGGGTGTCTAACCCAGTGTTTCCTGGTCTGTGCAGGTGTGGGGATTCTGGCCATGATTTTTGTGGCTGTGTTCTTGGACAACATAGATCAAAGTCTGGCCAAAGAATTTCGAAAGAACAAGGGCAACGAATCATTTTGCAGCACCTTTCTGGCTACCTTCAAGCTCTTGAGAGATCCCAGATTATTGCTGCTCATCCCATTGACCATGTACAGTGGGTTCGAGCAAAGTTTCCTCTCTGGCGAATACACAAAGGTACAAAACCAAATACAGACCGGGGAGAGTTGAAAAATAAAGGGGCCTTGGAAAACAGAATGCCACCAGAATTAATAAAAATTCACCCGAAATGTAAGATATGGGGGCAAAAAAAATGTATTACTTGTTTTTAATATTTATAACATATAAAACAGTTAAGCAAATGGATGCCCTACACAGAACTTCAGTTATCCCCTTATATTTAAAACATTAATATCTCATTGTATTATTCGGTAACACTTTATTTTACAGTGTCGTTGTTACATATACTTACCATAGTAATAACAGCAAATTATGCCTAATTACATGCAATTAACCCTCAACCAAACCCTAATCATACACTAACCCTATAGTAATTACCTGTAGTTAATTAATATTACTTAGTACGTAAATGTATAATTACACTGTAACAATTACACCTTAAAATAAAGTATAACCCTTTATTTTTGCTGTTTCCATGTTACAGTGTTATTACACATTTAATTACTGAGTAATAATAATAATTAACTACATGTACTTACTATAAGGTTAGGGTCAGGATTAGGTTTAGGGTTAGTTCCATGTATTTAAGCACAATTCATAGTAATTACTATAACTACATGTTACGTATAACAAAGAGACTGTAAAATAAAGTGTTGCCCATTATTTATGCAATTTTAATTACTGCATTAAACAGTCTGTGTAAATACATTTACAGTAAATGCCACTTAGGATGCAAAGATGGATTTTGTACAGGATGGCACAGATATCCTGTACATATAGTAGAATTTTGGGCTGCATCCGAAATCGCATACTTCCCTACTGTATTGTAGACGAAAAACAGTATTTGACAAAAAAAGAACCATGTCTAAATTCACATTACTCATTAAAGAATAGGCAAAAAGTACCCGGATGACCTCCTACTTCCGGTGACATTCTGAAGTGTGTATATGATGGACACTTTACTGGACATGGACACCCATGAGGCCACAGGAGAGGATTTGTGAATGGCAGTGAAGCGACGCAACTGACGCTTGAAGGTCGTTTTTCATATTTACCCCTAAAGGGAGGAACATGGCGAAAGTAGTATGTTAGGATTACATTCATACTACACACACTCACACATACAACACAGTCTTTTAGGTCGTGAAGTAATTACTCACTCAAAATAAGTATCTACTTGAGAGACTATGCGATTTCGGACGCAGCCATTTTGTTTGATTGGTAACAGTTCAATTGCCCAAGCCCTGAAACGGGCCCTATTGTTTCCCTAAGGATTATTCTAATTGAATTTATTGTTTAAACATTTATACATTCAAATTTAAGATCATAATGGGAAAGTTAATTTCTAATAATATGAGCATGTGTTTGTGTTCCTCTTTCCCGCAGAACTATGTGACTTGTGCGTTAGGAATACATTATGTTGGCTTTGTGATGATCTGTTTCGGTGCCACCAACTCTCTGTGCTCATTTGCGTTTGGGAGACTGGCTCAATACACTGGAAGAATCGCCCTCTTTTGTTTGGGTAATACATGAACTGGTTAACATATGGTTTAAGGTTAAATATTGTCTCTAGAATTGATGCTCATTTTGTGTTACTACACTTTCACAGCTGCAGTGACAAACTTGGGCTGTTTTGTGGGTCTGTTATACTGGGAGCCTCATCCAGACCAGCTGCCCGTGTTCTTCGTGTTTCCGGCGCTCTGGGGAATGGCAGACGCTGTGTGGCAAACACAAACCAATGGTGAGTGCTTCGACTGCAGACTACTTATGGTGCTTTTCCACGACACAGTACCAGCTCGACTCGACACTCGCCTTTGTTTGGTTTTTCCACTGTGTAAAAGTTGCACCTGTACCTGTTTTCGGGAACTTTTTTTCATATCCCCTCCGGCGAGGTTCTGAGCGAGTGGAGGCGATACTAAAATGTGACGTGAAAACACTGCACACTTCTGATTGGTCAGAGAGAATCGTCACTATTCACCGCGTCATCGTTGCACGCGTCATCATAGCTGTTTTTTACAGCAGTGTTTCGTTTTGCTGCCCTCAGCCTCTCCTGAAACCATGTTTGTCTTCTTGCTGTGAGAAACAACCACATCCCGAGGGTCAAAAACAGCACACACTCGATTTCCGTCATTGTCCTGTGTGTGTGTCATAGATATATAAACTAGATGTCGCCCTGGGGTTCTAAGCATGCGTCAAAACCAAGGGTGTAATCCATCAGCCGGAAACTGAAGCCTCGCGGGAGCCGCCATTGTAGCAGACCATCACCTGCTGTCAGCATTACATTGACTCCCATTCATTTTGGCGTCACTTTGACAGCAAATAACTTTACATCTGAGGCGTCCAAAGACTTCATTTGTCCATTACTTATTTCTAAAGAAACACGACAATGTATAAAATGCTCCATTACTTTGTATCTTACGTTATGGCCCCGTAGAAGCCGTTTTTGTTAAAAACAGGCTAACGATTGCGTCATAATCACGTGACTTTCTGTCGCACAATAGAGACATTACCGTATAGACAGGAGGAGAAGCTCGTAGGCAATCTTTTACTGTCTATGAGGCAATCGGGGGGACATAGAGGCATAAAGTCCAGGAGAAGCCCATAGATAGAGTCCATAAAAGCAACAGGACAAAATATTTCAACAACGTTTTTGAGGAATTAGGTGATTCAGATTTGTCTTGGCACAGCTACTAGAAGATTCACAACTGTCAGACTGTCGTCACGCTCAGTTTGAGCCCGCAGTCGCTCAGCCATCAGGCAGGAAGTGCAATAATCGGGCTTCAGTCTTCTCCGTTGAAATCAATGGGGTCGCTGTGTCCATTTCTTCTACTGTCTATGGTCAAAACCGCCGCCATGTTGGAACAGGGGTCTTGTCGTAGGAAGTAGCTAGGAAACGCTGAATTCATGGATGATGCTGGACTTTTGTGCTGCGTATGGATGTTCACACGAACAAAATCTAAAAACCAGACAGCAAGGGATTACATTTCACAATGAGAAATTTTGTAAATATTTTTAAATGTCTCTGGACTCAATGATAAATACATGTCTGACCGTTAGAACGAACCAAAACAACTAGAAAATCGCATTCATGATGATTTATGGGGATTTTATTTCCGTTAGAGCTTTTCCTGCATTGACTGATGCATTAAAGAGGAGGCGCTCCACTGTTCCAAGATGGCGGCTCTATTGACGCATTCGTTCCAATGAACTGCCGTAGCCAAGGCGACATCTAGTGTTTATATCTATGTGTGTGTGTGGGTAGAGGGTGTGTGTGGCGTAGAAGATTACGTCACGGCAGTTTCCTATGGCGTCGCTACGACGACCAGGTACTACTGTGGAGGTACTCTCTGTAGCGAAAAGCGAGCCGAGCCGAGTCGAGTCGAGTCGAGCTGGTACTGGTACTGGAAAAGTGCCATTAGTTACCTATACAGTCAAGTTATTGTTAGGAATATTAAAGGATTAATCACCTTAAAATTTAAATGATCCGAAAGTGTACTCACCCTCAAGCCATCCTTAGTGTTAATGACTTTCTTCTTTCAGCCGAACACAATCAGAGTTGTATTAATAAATATCCTGGCTCTGTATGGCAGTGAATGGTACCGTTTTTTTAAGCCCAAAAATTGCTTCCGACCATCATAAAAGTAATCCATAGTGGGTTAATAAAGGCCTTCTGAATCAAAGCGATGTATTTTTGTAAGAAAAATATCCATAATTATAACTTTATAAACTGTAATCACTAGCTTCCGGTAACGGCCGTCCACGCGTTCACGAGAGAGTCGAGTTCTGGCGTATGACGTAGCGTAGCGTAGCGCAAACTCTTCAAAAATCTCATTTTAGACCTCTAATTTGTGACCGGTGTTTTGTTATTAAGTTATTCTCAAAAAAAAGAATAACTTATTATTATTAATATTTACATAACGGATATGCTAATTCAATTCGATGTTTGTGTGGTAGGTAATAGCCATATATCGTCAATATTATAATATCAAGCTACCATAGATGAATCTGCAAATTTGAAAATCGATTTGCATTATAGCCTGAGGCAAGACACTTTCACCAGAAAAATAAATACACAAACATGACTATCAGCCTGCAGACATTAGGAGAGTTATCCTGAGATTATTTATAATAACCATCGTAAACTAGCATGTTAGTGTTTATCGTTACTAGCTACCAGATTGATAATTCGCTACTCTACTAGCATTACTTGATTCATGAAGATAAATGGAGGACC